>NC_134359.1:286626632-286641632 GCF_048569485.1 Anomaloglossus baeobatrachus | reverse complement strand
AGGGATAGATAGAGGGATAGATAGATAGATAGATAGATAGATAGATAGATAGATAGAGGGATAGATAGATAGATAGATAGATAGATAGATAGATAGATAGATAGATAGAGGGATAGATAGATAGATAGATAGATAGAGGGATAGATAGAGGGATAGATAGATAGATAGAGGGATAGATAGATAGAGGGATAGATAGATAGATAGATAGATAGATAGAGGGATAGATAGAGGGATAGATAGATAGAGGGATAGATAGATAGAGGGATAGATAGATATCTTACACAGCCGCACTCATTACAAGGTATATACACATGAGGTATATATAGAAAAAAAAAATGACCTCATTCACAATCAGCAGCTGGAACATCCAAGGCCTGAGCACCTCGGCCTTTGGATGTAAAACAAATGACCCCGACTTTATTCAAAGACTGAAGAATATAGACATTCAGATCCTCCTGGAAACATGGACCAGAGCTGAAAACGAATCTCTGGTGCCAATCGGATACAGAGAAATCTCTGTCCCTGCCCTTAAAAATAAAAACATCAAACAGGGCCGCTGCTCAGGAGGAATATTGATCTGGTATAAAGAAGAGCTCCACCAGTACATCAAACCAGTGAAGAGAGGAGGCAGCCACATATGGATCAGAATCAGCAGCTCCATCCTCACCTCTCAGTCCGATGTCTACCTCTGCACCACCTATATACCACCGCCAGAGTCCCCCTACTTCAATCCAGACAGCTTTGAGATCTTACAAGAAGAAGCCACCCATTATCAGGTCCTGGGCAAAGTTCTGATCTTTGGAGACCTCAATGCAAGAACAGGGAGAGAAAAAGACTTTCTGACCACAGATGGAAATGTGAAGCCCCGAGAACGCTGTGTCGGTGCATTACCTTCAGGGACTCCACTCGGCTGGATCCTGTCACTGGTAGGAAATCTTCTATTTGTCGTGACGCCACTCTCAGAATTGCGGTCAGTGGGGACCGCCACTGCAGGTTAAGGGACGCCTGGGGCTGATGGTGTGTGCAGTCAGTTGGGATAGCCTCCTGAGAGTGAGGCAAGCCCCAGGGCCCTGTGTAGGTGTGTAGAACCACAAGGCGCAGAATAACTCCACACAAGCAGGATGTCTTTCAGGGGTTTTACTCACAGTTGATGGCAGGGTGAGTAACCCGGGCGTAGCTGGGATGAACCAGGCTGGAACCAGGTATCCTTCAGGCTGACTTCTGATGGTGACTACCAACTCGCCTTCCTTAGCCCTTGGTGGTTTGGGGTAACCCCGACTTTTAGTCCCTATGGGGGTCACCCAGGGAAGTTGCTGAAGCCTCTCTCCCCTTCGTTTGCCGTTTGCTTGTTGCCTGGACCAGATCACTCCAGCTGCTTGCCTCCTGTGAACTATGGGCCTTAACTGTGGCTACGTGGCTGCGGCTTTTGGGTGTTGTGGTGTGGGCTTTGAGGGCCCCACACCGGCAGGTTTAGCAAGGAAAGGTGGATCTATCCCCGCTCCGGGATCTGCCGCCCGTTTGGGCCTGGTACTCCCTAGCAGTCTCCTTACTTCCCACTCTGTGCTCTCTCTTTAGCTGGAGACGGGTTTCGGGTAGCACTCCTAGGTGACCGTTCTCCCCCGTCGGTAGCCACTGCGCGGGCGCTGTCAGACTGCAACAGCCCCAGGGGTAGGGGTCAGCTCCTCTCGGAGCTCCCTGGACTCTGCACTGAACCGGCTCACTGCTCCTCCTCTCCTGTTCTTGCCTACGCCACCTAGCAACCAGGCTCTCTTACCACACCCCTTGAGAGGAGATGGAGGCTTTTGGCCCCCTCCACTATTCCAGTGAAGGTGAAGGCTTTTCCCCCTCCTGGGATCCCCAGGGGTCCTCTCATAGGTACATGTGTGAGACCTGATCACTATGCGCCTGTGTAGTCACACCTCGGTCAGCCTTCTGGATTACCTGTATTGTACTGTCCCCAGCATGGGTGCAGTACTCAGTGGTGCCTGACCAGGTCAGGGGCGCCACATTCCCCCTTAGTTATCACCAGCACGTCCTCGGGCTGCAAGACAACATTTTAAAATGCATAAAACAGTAAAAACATGGTAAAACATTTAAAACCACCAGGTACCATACATCACCACCCTCCACCCAGAAGTCCGTTAACCCACCCTAAACCCTTTCACGTTGGCCGCGCCTTCAGCCACTTCGGGCAGGATGTAGAGGCGGCTTTCATGGTCTGGTGGTCTTCAGGGCATACCTGGCCTGGTGAAGCCGCGCCTTCAGCCACTTCTGGCAGGATCCAGAGGCGGCCTCCACAGTTGGTGCTGACCAGGTACCCTCTTTGTGGTGGAGAGCCAGGCCCCATAAACAGGCATGCTCTCTGGTTGCAGGTAGCCAAGGCCCTATATACGGACGTGCTCCCTGGTTGCAGACGAGCCAAGCCCCTAAACAGGCTGACGCTGGTGGTGGTGGTGCCCTCTGGTGTAACTATTTACACTGCGAGAGTTTGTGGCTATAGCCAGTTCATAGCCTTAAGGTTCATTTCTCACATTAGTTTATGTGGGCACATCTCTTAAACTTGAAAACGTTGCAAAACTTCAAACTGGTCAAAACAGTAACTTGGTGTACTTTACTTTATGCAGATTCCTCCTCACCAGGGCTTGGGCCTGTAGGGCTGCGGCACCTGCTGCTTTATCGCTCTCTGTCGTCATCAGTGGTAGTCTCATCAGTAGGTTCCTTGTCTTTTCTTTCTCTGTCTTCATCTGTTTCTTTATCTTGTAGCATGGGATGGCTGTGGGGTTTGCTGGTACATGGTGCCACATCTAGCGCATACCAGCCTCTTTCGCCTTGATGCATGGTAAACTGCACTGTGTCTCCCATCTTTAAGTTTCTTCCAGGATGTCCTCTGGGCAAATGAGCTCTAACGTCTCTTCTGTTGACAAAAATGCCTTCTTTCATACCAGGTGCTACGATGAAGCCGTATCCTGATTTTAGGCTAAAATCTTCCACTACTCCTCGACAAAGGGGTCCTCTGACCTGGGCTTTGGCTCTTCTCAGGAACCGTTTCTCCTCTAGGTCTCTGGCCGTTATGTCATCTCTCTGCTCTGGGGACTGCGGTGCAGGGAAAGACTGGGTTCTGTTACGGCGCCGTGTCTTGCGGGCTGGATTCTGCGAGGTACAGCTTACAAGCTCCCAGGTGAGGCTTTTGGGCAGATCTTCTTCAGCAGACGGTGTTAGGTCTTCCTCATCCCAGCGGGAATATGGCAACATCTCTGGCTCGGGGTATGAATCCACTGCTGGTGGCTCCTGAGTCAGCTCCTCAGCTTCCTGGCCTCCCCTCCCCCTTAGTTCTTCTGAGCACTCCGGTGGTGGCAGTGCTGGGGATGGGTGCTCCTCAGCCGGCCCAGGCGGGGATCTCTTCGGCATGGTTGCTGCAGGAGTCGTCTTGGGGGTATGCGGAGGGAGCATGTACCGGTCCACCATCTCCTGTGGGAACTTGGCCTCCAGGTCAGCCTTCAGCTGCCAGTATGCGGGGTCCTCACCTACCAGGGACTTCCTAGCAGGGACTTCCTTAGACTGGGGAGCGGTGTCTGCTCTGGCCTTGCAGGCCGGGGTAAACAATGGTACGTCTGTCTTTTCTTGGCGGGCCGCGCCCGATATGGCGGCGGCCTGGTCTTGGCGGGCCGCGCCTGGCATGGCGGCGGCCTGGATGGGCGTTTCTGGCGCAGCTTGGATCGGCGTCGCAGCTGCGATGGGGTCTTTGCAGGCTGGGCTGGGCGTCGCTGCAGCGATCTGGGCTTGGCGGGCCGCACCTGACGGGGCTGCGGCCTGGTTCAGCACCTCACTTGCGGCGCGGACGAGCGTTGCGGCTGCGGTAGGGTCTCGGCGGGCCGGGCCTAGCATGGCGGCGGCCTGGGTCAGCGTCACACCTGCGGCGCGGATGAGGGTCGCGGTGGCAGCCGGTTCTCTGCGGGCCGGACTGGGCGTCGCTGCAGGGACCGGGTCTTGGTGGGCCGAGCAGGGCATCGCTGCGGCGGCCTGAGCTTGGCGGGCTGCACCTGGCGTGGCTGCGGCCTGCTTCAGCGTCGCCGCGCCGGACGCCTCTTCAGGGACCGCTGACGTGGCAGCAGGGGTCGGGGCACTCGCGCTGGCAGGGGCATCACTGGACTCACCCATCGGTGGCAGCATCGGGGTCTGAGTCGTCACCGCCCGGTCTGGCACTCGGCGCGCGGCTCTCTCTTCGTAGGCCTGAACCGCCGCGGTCATTCCCAGGAACTCCGCACGTCCCTCTCTGATCAGCCTTCCGACCCTGGCCTCCAGTTGATCGCAGAACTCGGCGAGCTCCCGACACCACCAGGCAGCGGAGCCTGGCTCTGGGTCTCTGCATTCAGACGCCATTTTCTCTAACAACAAGCTGCTGGCTTCTTTTCCGTTCCGCCGTCTCTGGACGCTTCCGCTCTCTTCACAAGCGAGGTCAGAACTCTGCAGGGGATCTCTGGGTAGCCACACCTCTTCGTGGGCGGTAACTTCTCCCAGCGCGGGCTGCTGTTGTTTTTCAGCGCGCTTTTCATGGTGGCAATATGGCGGCGCTTCCAATTTTTCAAGCGGCCCGCCCAGGCACATGGTCACCTGTCTGAACAGGTCTAGTCCTTATCCTGTTCGTGACACCAGATGTGAAGCCCCGAGAACGCTGTGTCGGTGCATTACCTTCAGGGACTCCACTCGGCTGGATCCTGTCACTGGTAGGAAATCTTCTATTTGTCGTGACGCCACTCTCAGAATTGCGGTCAGTGGGGACCGCCACTGCAGGTTAAGGGACGCCTGGGGCTGATGGTGTGTGCAGTCAGTTGGGATAGCCTCCTGAGAGTGAGGCAAGCCCCAGGGCCCTGTGTAGGTGTGTAGAACCACAAGGCGCAGAATAACTCCACACAAGCAGGATGTCTTTCAGGGGTTTTACTCACAGTTGATGGCAGGGTGAGTAACCCGGGCGTAGCTGGGATGAACCAGGCTGGAACCAGGTATCCTTCAGGCTGACTTCTGATGGTGACTACCAACTCGCCTTCCTTAGCCCTTGGTGGTTTGGGGTAACCCCGACTTTTAGTCCCTATGGGGGTCACCCAGGGAAGTTGCTGAAGCCTCTCTCCCCTTCGTTTGCCGTTTGCTTGTTGCCTGGACCAGATCACTCCAGCTGCTTGCCTCCTGTGAACTATGGGCCTTAACTGTGGCTACGTGGCTGCGGCTTTTGGGTGTTGTGGTGTGGGCTTTGAGGGCCCCACACCGGCAGGTTTAGCAAGGAAAGGTGGATCTATCCCCGCTCCGGGATCTGCCGCCCGTTTGGGCCTGGTACTCCCTAGCAGTCTCCTTACTTCCCACTCTGTGCTCTCTCTTTAGCTGGAGACGGGTTTCGGGTAGCACTCCTAGGTGACCGTTCTCCCCCGTCGGTAGCCACTGCGCGGCCGCTGTCAGACTGCAACAGCCCCAGGGGTAGGGGTCAGCTCCTCTCGGAGCTCCCTGGACTCTGCACTGAACCGGCTCACTGCTCCTCCTCTCCTGTTCTTGCCTACGCCACCTAGCAACCAGGCTCTCTTACCACACCCCTTGAGAGGAGATGGAGGCTTTTGGCCCCCTCCACTATTCCAGTGAAGGTGAAGGCTTTTCCCCCTCCTGGGATCCCCAGGGGTCCTCTCATAGGTACATGTGTGAGACCTGATCACTATGCGCCTGTGTAGTCACACCTCGGTCAGCCTTCTGGATTACCTGTATTGTACTGTCCCCAGCATGGGTGCAGTACTCAGTGGTGCCTGACCAGGTCAGGGGCGCCACAGAAACATCTACATATTTGGGGCAGAGAACGACAGTCACGACTCAGAACACTCAGAGAGAAACAGCTATGACAGTACAGTCAACAAAAGTGGCAAAAAGCTCCTGAACTTATGTAAAAGTTTAGGTCTTCATATTCTTAATGGACGTACAAAGGGAGACTCACTGGGAAGATATACACTAGACTCCCATGTAGGAAGGAGTGTAGTAGACTACGCCATTACAGATATGGACCCGGCAAATATTAGCGCCTTCATAGTCACCCCACAAACGCACCTGTCAGACCACAGCCAACTTCTCCTGTACATGAAATCTACAGAGAAACCATCCACACAAAAGCCACAGCAGAGCAGCCTCTACAACCGACCTCCATCCTATAAATGGTCCAAGACGTCAGAAATAAAATATAAAGAGGCTCCCAACAGACCGGAATTACAAGAGATGCTCCACAACTTCTACAGCTACAAGTACAAGTCAAACCCAGAAGGAGTGAATCAAGCTGCAAAAGACCTCAACAAAATATTCCACACCATGGCCAAATTGTCCGACCTCAAACAAGTCAACTACAAGAGGCCAAAAGAAAAGCAGATCAATGGTTGGTTTGACAAAGAGTGTAAAGCCGTTCGAAAGACCCTGAGAACAGCCTCAAACAATAAACACAGAGACCCCAACAACCCAGACCTGAGGGAAGCCTATGACACCATACAAAAGCAGTACAAAACCATCCTCAGGAGGAAGAAGCAGAGCTACATCTCTACCAAACTTAGCCAACTCCAAGACGCCCTCCAAGACAACTCCTTCTGGGAAATATGGAGCCACATGGACACAAAGAGCAAGAAAAAGACTGATACCCATATCCAAAATGGCAACATCTGGCTCCAGTACTTCAGAGACCTCTACAAAGACATCCCAAAAGAAGGACTAAGCCAAGAGCAGGAAAACATAACATCAAAACTAAAGGCAATGGAAGAGAAAATCAAAAACTTCCAAAACCCACTGGACACACCAATTACATTACAGGAAGTTGCAGAGAAAATCACTTCCATAAAGTGTAAAAAATCTAGTGGTCTGGATGGAATCCCCCCAGAGATGTTGAAGTACAGCCCACCAGAAATTCAAGCTGCAATGGTTAAACTGTTCAACATTGTGCTAAGTGCTGGCTACTTCCCTCGTACCTGGAACCAAGGACTCATTACACCGATCCACAAGAGTGGGGACAGGTATGACCCTGCCAACTACAGAGGCATATGTGTCAGCAGTAACTTGGGAAAACTGTTCAACAGCATCCTAAACAAAAGGATCATCAGTTTCCTTACTGAGCACAATGTCCTGAGCAAAAGCCAAGCAGGGTTCGTGCCAAACCACCGCACCACGGACCACATCTACACCCTGCACAGTCTCATTCAGAGCCACGTCCACAATACAAAGCATGGGAAGATATACGCCTGCTTTGTAGACTTTAAAAAGGCCTTTGACTCAGTGTGGCACCCGGGCTTGTTCTTAAAAATGCTGGAAAGCGGAATAGGAGGAAAGACCTACGATGTCATCAAAAGCTCCTACACCGAGAACCTCTGCAGCGTGAGTGTGAACGGTAGAAGAACGGCTTATTTCCAGCAGAGCCGAGGAGTCAGACAGGGCTGCAGCCTAAGTCCAACGCTCTTCAATATTTACATCAATGAGCTGGCTGCTGCTCTGGAATCTTCACCTGCTCCAGGTCTCACACTCCATGACGCCCAGGTGAAATTCTTGCTCTATGCAGATGACCTACTGCTGGTGTCACCAACCGAGAAAGGTCTCCAAGACAACCTACAAATTTTGGAGAAATTCAGCTCCACATGGGCACTACCGATCAATCTAAAGAAAACCAACATCATGGTGTTCCAGAAGAGAAAAAGAAGATTTGACCAGCATCCTTCATTTGTCGTAATCGGCTGCACTCTAACAGGAACAGACAAATACACCTACTTGGGCCTGGAAATTCACCAGTCAGGGAGCCTCAAACAAGCCATAGAGACCCTGAAAAACAAGGCCTGCAAAACCTTTTATGCCATCCGAAGGAAATTGTATCATCTGAAGCCACCAGTGAGGGTCTGGCTAAAAATCTTCGATTCCATCATTGCTCCAATCCTCCTGTACGGCAGCGAAGTCTGGGGCCCTCACACTTACCCAGATTGGTCAAGGTGGGATTCCAGCCCAACAGAAATATTCCACCTGGAATTCTGTAAGCACCTTCTCCAGGTCCATCGAAGCACCTCCAACAGTGCCTGTCGAGCTGAGCTGGGCAGATTCCCTCTACACCTAGCAGCTCTGAAGAGGTCACTATCATTTCAGGCTCACCTACAGAGCAGCAATCCAAGCTCCCATCACCACAAAGCTCTGATATATATACGTGGGCCAGATGAACCAGGACCCCGGGCACAGCTCTCCCAAACCCAACTGGACAAAATAACCAATCACAGCAGCCTGACAAGAACCAGAATCAGGAAGATGGTAGACGAGGGCCAGGAGAGGTATGTCAGTGACTGGAGGACCGACATCAACACCTCACAGAAACTGACCACGTACCAGAGTCTACAGAGAGACTACAGACTGGCCCCATATCTGGAGAAACTCCCGGACCCCAGAGACCGCAGGACCCTGAGCCGATATAGACTCAGTGCCCACAGTCTAGCCATCGAATCCGGTCGACACAAGCAGAGCTACAAGCCAAGGGAGGACAGACTGTGCCAACACTGTGACCTAGAGGCCCTGGAGGATGAAACCCACCTCCTGCTACACTGCACCAAGTACTCAGCAGTGAGGGACACTCACTTCAGGAGACTCTCCCATCTCTTCCCGGATTTCAGCTCCATGAAGGAGGAAGAGAAAATATATATCCTGCTGGGGGAAGAAGAGAGCGCAGTGGAGATAGCAGCGCGGTATGTGAGCGAATGTCATAGACTTCCAGAAAGAGAACTATGATAAGTCATGGACTTCCATAGCCCCCCATCCCAGATGTGGCCCCCCAATCCCCACCCTGGATATGTCCCATCCACCGTTACCACAGTCCCCACCGTGGATATGCCCCATCATAAGCCATGGACTTCCATAGCCCCCATCCTAGAAGTGCCCCCACAGTCCCCACCCTGGATGTGCCCCATCCATCCTTCCTACAGTCCCCACCCCCCATCCCCACAGCCCCAGCCCCTAATGTACACTTGCTTTGGCAAAACTAATTTGTATTTGGTCCTGCCAATAAAGCTTATTTGATTTGATTTGATTTGATTTGATAGATAGATAGAGGGATAGATAGATAGATAGATAGAGGGATAGATAGCTAGATAGATAGATAGAGGGATAGATAGATAGAGGGATAGATAGATAGAGGGATAGATAGATAGATAGATAGAGGGATAGATAGATAGAGGGATAGATAGATAGATAGAGGGATAGATAGATAGATAGATAGAGGGATAGATAGATAGAGGGATAGATAGATAGATAGATAGATAGATAGATAGAGGGATAGATAGATAGATAGATAGATAGATAGATAGATAGAGGGATAGATAGATAGAGGGATAGATAGATAGAGGGATAGATAGACACACAGATAGATAGAGGGATAGATAGATAGATGGATAGATAGATAAATAGATGGATAGAGGGATAGATAGATAGATAGAGGGATAGATAGAGGGATAGATAGATAGATAGAGGGATAGATAGATAGATAGATAGATAGATAGATAGATAGATAGATAGATAGATAGATAGATAGATAGATAGATAGAGGGATAGATAGATAGAGGGATAGATAGATAGATAGATAGATAGATAGATAGATAGATAGATAGATAAAGGGATAGATAGATAGAGGGATAGATAGATAGAGGGATAGATAGACACACAGATAGATAGAGGGATAGATAGATAGATGGATAGAGGGATCGATAGATAGATAGATAGATAGATAGATAGATAGATAGATAGATAGATAGATAGATAGAGGGATAGATAGATAGAGGGATAGATAGATAGATAGAGGGATAGATAGAGGGATAGATAGATAGATAGATAGATAGATAGATAGATAGATAGATAGATAGATAGAGGGATAGATAGATAGATAGATAGAGGGATAGATAGAGGGATAGATAGATAGAGGGATAGATAGATAGAGGGATAGATAGATAGATAGATAGATAGATAGATAGATAGAGGGATAGATAGATAGATAGATAGATAGATAGATAGATAGAGGGATAGATAGAGGGATAGATAGATAGAGGGATAGATAGATAGAGGGATAGATAGACACACAGATAGATAGAGGGATAGATAGATAGATAGAGGGATAGATAGATAGATGGATAGATAGATAAATAGATGGATAGATGAATAGATAGATGCATAGGTAGAGATACTGTTGAAATAAAAAGTCTACACACCCTTGTTAATATGCCATGTTTTGGTCACTTAACCCCTTCACAACCTGTGACGTATATTTATGTCATCGGCTGTGCTCCTGCTTTCGCACACTGAGCAACGCATCTTTCCCTGCACTTGACAGATGATTTAATCAGCCGTCATCTGCCTCTAACAGCCAGGGGTGATGCCAGATGCATCAAATAAAAACAAAACATTTTCTAAGTTCCATTGTCCGTAAACAGCTGACGACACAGCAAAGGGATCTCATTGTTGAAAGTTATCAGTCAGGAGAAAAATCAACATTTTTCCAAGGCATTAGATTTGCAGGGAGCACTGAAGATGTCAACTAGGACTGGACGTCGCTCAACAATTGATGAAAAGACAAAGAAAATTGGTCCAGGAGTGGCTTCCAAGAGGCCTACAGCAACATTAAAGGAGCTGCAGGAATTTCTGGAAAGTACAGGCTGTGTGTTGCACGTGACAACAATCTCCTGTTTTCTTGACATCTCCAGCCATTGTGGTACAGTGATAAGACAGAAACCTTTTCTTACAAACAAAAACATCCAAGTCCATAAATGTTTTGTCAAAACCTTCATCGAGTCTGCCAAAAGCATGTAGAAAACGAGTTATGTCTGATGAGACAAAGTGGAACGTTTTTGGCATTCATGCCAAAAAGTACAAAGCCAACACTGTGATTCACCAAAAGATCACCATACCCACAGTGAAGCATGGTGGAGGTAGCATTGGGCTTTGGAGCTGATTTTTGACACCTGGAACCAAGTTTTTAGTTAAGGTGGAGGAAATTATTAATAGTTCGATATATTGGCAAAGTTTACAAGAAAACCTGCTGGAGTATACTAAAAAGCTGAAGATTAAGAGGAATTTTACCTTTCAGCACAACAACAACCCTAAGTTGTCACGATGACTATTGGAGAATGGGGAACCAGGGCTCCTAAGTTGTCATTGAATCTAGGGGGCCCTATGCTATTCCTAATCTCAAGGATACTCCTTATGGTGGAGATTCCTGAGTCTCCTTCCTGCCCCTGATCCTAACCGGTTCTGATCTGATTCCCCTTCCCCCAGGGAGGGATGGGACAGGAGCGTGATGAAACCCATAGATAAAGACAGACAGGGGAAAAATCAAAATTCTGTCACACAGCACACGCAAACACAGAAAGCTAAAGACAATAAGAGGTTCAGGAGGAAAACAAGAGCAGGAAGGAAGCTACAAAACAACAGGGGTAAATTCCAAAACCGCACTAAGCAATGAGCACAACTTTCACCAGTAAGTCTGGGACTCCACACCTCACAGAGCAACATAGAATAAACTATAGCTGGCATGGGTGGAAGGTTTCCACCAGCATAAATAGGAGGGAAGCAGATGTGATTGGCACAACATGTGATCAATGGAGCAAGCAGACCAGGCGAGATTAACTCTTACTAGCCTGCCTATGAATCAGCACACAGCAGGTCAACGCCCGAGTCTGCCTGTGTTGATCCCAGACACCAGAGAAATCCTCGGGTGGAGTGTCAGAATCTGCAATGTGAACAGAGCCCAACGCCGCCATGACAGTCGGCGAAGTTTGCACAAAAATCTGTGTGACATAAGTGACCTCCAAATCACCAAAAGAAGATGAACGGTTTTGGAATTGCCAGACCTGAATCCCATGGTGACCTGAAGAAGGCGCTGTACACAGGAGATGCCCCCAAAATCTGACAGATGAGGAGCTACGGCGAGGAGATGGGGGTCAAGGATCGGAAAATCTGATAGAGGTAGATAGGAGACCTCAACAAGGTATTAATGTAAGGGTGTGAAGACTTATGCAAAGAATTAGTGTAAGGGTGTGAAGACTTATGCAAACACATTATTTTTATTTTTACCCCAAAACGTTGCAGTCATTCTACTAGTCACACAATATATTTTCCATTTTATCGGACTCGTGTTATTTGTACTCTCTTTTCGTTTTTTTCCAGGCCTGGTCAGCGGCCAGCACCGAGAGGCCGGAGTGTCCCTTTAACAAGCCCCGGGTCTGTTCCCCCGGCAGGATACAAGGTTTGGAGGTGCCAGGCTGCCATGTTTATTTTGCAGACATGTGAGATCTTATATGTGAGCCCCTCTGCTTTCCATCATGGCAGCGCGCTTGTTATTCCAAGCGTCGCTCCGGAGGCCGCGTGGCTCGGAGAGAATTAGCAGAGCTGCGTCTGGCTACAGCCCCGCACCTTGTAATCAGCTCTGACACCTACGGCAATAATGAAAAGAGATATTATGTGCTGGAATTACCCGGGGAGCGCGGCTCAGCCTTGTAAAGTGCGCGGGGAACCGCCAACGTGTGAATTACGGGCTCATTATACCCAATGAGTTTTTTCCTGTTAAACAGGCGGAATAAGGGGACACTTGTGAATGGGGCCGGACCCCGCACATGTAACCCTAGTGTTGGTGGAAGGGGCCGACTCTTCGATTCAGACACTGCGCCACTATCCATAATAAGAATAACCCCTTGTCTGCCAGTCTGGCCCCCAGTAATGCGGTTAGTCTGCTCCGACCACAGCTCCGGGGGCTCCACAATGGCTTCTTTAACACATCCAGGTCTCTCCGCATCGCTGTATATTATCCACAGCCATGCTGGGGGGCAAACAATCTTGTTTTTATGTCGTTGGGCTTTTTCACTAATAGGATTTTTTATTTTATTTTTGTTCGGCAATAGTAAAAAATGTTTTTTAAAATTTAAATTACACATCATATATAAATATCTCTCTCTCTCTCTGTCTATATATATATATATATATATATATATATATTTATTTTATTTTTTTTTTTTGTTTTTATTATTATTTTTATATATATATATATATATATATATATATATTTCGGCAATAGTAAAAAATGTTTTTTAAAATTTAAATTACACATCATATATAAATATCTCTCTCTCTCTCTGTCTATGTATATATATATATATATATATATATATATTTTTTTTTTTTATTTATTTTTTTGTTTGTTTATTTTATTATATTTTTTATTATAATTATTTTATTATATTTATTTTATTGTATTTTTTATATATTATTTTTTATATGTGTATATTATTATTATTATTTATTATTATTATAGCGCCATTTCTTCCATGGCACTTTACAAGTGAAAGAGGGTATACGTACAACAATCATTAACAGTACAAAACAGACTGGTATAGGAGGAGAGAGGACCCTGCCCGCGAGGGCTCACAGTCTACAGGGAATGGGTGGTGGTACAATAGGTGAGGACAGATATATATATATATATATATATATATATACAGTACCGACCAAAAGTTTGGACACACCTTTTCATCTCTAGAACAACTATTAAGAGGAGACTTTGTGCAGCAGGCCTTCATGGTAAAATAGCTGCTAGGAAACCACTGCTAAGGGCAGGCAACAAGCAGAAGGGACTTGTTTGGGCTAAAGAACACAAGCAATGGACATTAGACCAGTGGAAATCTGTGCTTTGGTCTGATGAGTCCACATTTGAGATCTTTGGATCCAACCACCGTGTCTTTGTAGAAAAGGTGAACGAATGGACTCTACATGGCTGGTTCCCACCATGAAGCATGGAGGAGGAGGTGTGATGGTGTGGGGGGGCCTTGCTGGTGACACTGTTGGGGATTTATTCAAAATTGAAGGCATACAGAACCAGCATGGCTACCACAGCATCTTGCAGCGGCGTGCTATTCCATCCGGTTTGCGTTTAGTTGGACCATCATTTATTTTTCAACAGGACAATGACCCCAAACACACCTCCAGGCTGTGTAAGGGCTATGTGACTAAGAAGGAGAGTGATGGGGTGCTACGCCAGATGACCTGGTCTCCCCAGTCACCAGACCTGAACCCAATCGAGATGGTTTGGGGTGAACTGGACCGCAGAGTGAAGGCAAAAGGGCCAACGAGTGCTAAGCATCTCTGGGAACTTCTTCAAGACTGTTGGAAAACCATTTCCGGTGACTACCTCTCGAGGCTCATCAAGAGAATGCCAAGAGTGTGCAAAGCAGTAATCAAAGCAAAAGGCGGCTACTTTGGAGAACCTAGAATATAAGACAGATTTTCAGTTGTTTCACACTTTGTTAAGTATTTCATTCCACATGTGGTAATTCATAGTTTTGATGCCTTCAATGTGAATCTACAATTTTTAGAGTAATGAAAATAAAGAAAACTCATTGAATGAGGAGGTGTGTCCAAACGTTTGGTCTGTACTGTATATATATTATTATGTTTATTTATTTTTTTGCAATAGTAGAATTGATTATTCTCATTTTGCCATTTTGTTTTATTTTATTAATTTATTTAATACGTTATTTATAATTTTCTCTTTTTTTTTTTTGGAATAGCAATAAGCAACATCGCAATGAAGATATTATCTTGAATAAATTACACAATTTTAACTTTATGATTTGCAATAGTAGAATGTTTTATTTTAATTTTATCTTTTTTTTTGCCATAGATTTTTTTTTTGTTTGGTTTTAATACAATGTTGTTGTTTTTTTATTTTGTTTTTATATAATTTTTTATTTTTTTTTAGCTAATATTACAGATTTTCTCTTCAATGTTTTTGAGATGAAGGTTATTTTTTATTTCACAATACTTTTGTGTTATTTTTACTCCATTATATATTTTAAGGGGCAATTGTAGTTTTTTTTTACTTTTATCTTTTTCAATTTATCTATCTATATTCTGGCTATCTATCTATTTATCTAGCTTTCCATTCATTTCATCTATCTGTTATCTATCTCTCCTTCTGTCTATCTATAT
>NC_134359.1:286551632-286619132 GCF_048569485.1 Anomaloglossus baeobatrachus | reverse complement strand
TACACGCTACGACATCGCTGAAGTGATCTCGTTAGGGTCACGGAATTCGTGACGCACATCCGGCCGCTTTAGCGATGTCGTTGCGTGTGACACCTATGAGCGATTTTGCAAAAACATGCAAAATCGCTAATCAGTGACATCACCCCTTATTCTATTATCAAAAACAATTAATTTGAGTTGAGTTTTGAAACCAAAACCGAGAAACCTCACTCATCAATAAAATTATTAAACTTTATTATATCAACCACATCACCCCTTATTCCCAATTATTGTTGCTGCTGCAGGTACGATGTTGTTCGTCATTCCTGCAGCAGCACACATCGCTACGTGTGGCACCCCGGGAACGAGGAACCTCTCCTTACCTGCGGCCGCCCGCAATGAGGAAGGAAGAAGGTGGGCGGGATGTTACGGCCGCTCATCTCCACCCCTCCGCTTCTATTGAGCGCCCGCTTAGTGACGTCGCTGTGACGCCGAATGAACCGCCCCCTTAGAAATGAGGTGGTTCACCGGTCACAGCGACATCGCTAGGCAGGTAAGTATGTGTGACGGGTCTGAGCGATGTTGTGCGCCACGGGCAGTGATTTGCCCGTTTCGCACAACCGACGGGGGCGGGTACGCACGCTAGCGATATCGGTAACGATATCGCAGCGTGTAAGGTGGCCTTTACACTAATATTCAATATCTGGTTACGTTTTGTATCTTTACAATATTCTGCTGCCAATTTCTCGACATTTTCAATATCTCTGTGTGCTGTCGGTGACTCAAGACTATCAAAATAAATGTCCTCCCTCCGGATCTCATAACGCCCCCCCCCCCCTCCACTTTAGAGAGCACATTTCAGGATCCGGCTGCCCACTTTTCGCCCAGTCAGCAAAAGCCATTGAGCCTGAGTGCCCTACAAAAGTCTTCTTTCAACGGCAAAAAACACTGACGTTTCTACGGCAACCGGAACAAAACAGAAAGAGGCGGAAAGATGGCAAAGTGGGCAACGGGCCTGACAAATAAAAGCAAATCCCACATGATTCTATGAAATCTTACCATTCCAAAGGGAAACTGGTGGATCTGGTCTCAAATAGAAGAAAAAATCCTCTAAGAAAAAAAAAAGAAAGCTCAAGTGGTTATAAAATCTATTCTGGAACGTTACATTGGTTTCTGGATAAAGTGGGTGACAAGGGTCACCTGGCTTCCCTTGAACCCAGTGATGCTGTGGCGCCCCTGAGGCTTCCGTCGCCACAGAGGCATTGCACCCCAACCAAAGGTGTGATGTCCCATCCTGGGTAAGGACAAGGGTAAACGCCGGTTCACAGGCAAATTCACACTACACCCATTGTTAGGCATATTTTTGGACCAGGGATAGTGGCAGCTACCCCCATGCTGCAAGCTGGGGGGCCGTAAGACCCATCTCTTCTCCCATAGGGTGGGGCCTAGCAACAGGGAAAGTGAGGAGTTAGAGAGAGAGAGGTTGATACCTCAGAAAAGCAACAGAAAGTGAAGCTTCCTGGTGTAGACCCTGGGGCCCAGCTAGGCCCAGGTGACACCACAGACAGAAAAGAGCGGATTCCAGGGCCACTGAAAGGCTTTCAAGCTCGTGGCCTGTTCCACTAGAACATCGGGTGGAGGGATCAGGCTGCATACAGGGACGGTCCCTAGAAACCAAGGAAAGAGAGACATTTCCAAAGTAAACACCGAAGGCCCAATGTGGTTGCAAGCGCCCAGGGCCACAACACACCGTAGGTCCCATGGGAGGAGGACAAGATCCCATCCAGGCAAGCCTTCTTGACCAGAATCTACAGTGGAGGCCGAGACAGGTTTATCCAGAGAGGTCAAGGCTTTGAAGACAGCCGAGGAAAGAGACACAACAACAGGGTGCACCGGCATTTACTTCCAGAACTACCCGGGATCGGCGGAGGTCCCTGACAGAGGATCCCAGCACACCAGTGGGCAACAAGGTTGCTGCAGCCCTGGAACAGTGAGTAAAACCTTGAAACTGCACCCCCTGGTGTTGCCTCCTTATTTCGCCCTGCACTGCACCATCCACACAAGCACCATAGACTTTAATAAGCACCAACGGTTGCCCCGGTGTACCGCTCCACCTGTGGGGAGCAGAACCATCCCAACTGCTAATCCATCAGCCCCGGAGGTCCCCTTCAGCAGCGGCGGCTCCATAACCGCAATCCACAGGTGGCGTCACGAATATTCCACAAACTTTAATGTAATTACCACCCCCATAACTGCCATATTAGTTGACCCCGCCAGGGTCACGGAGTCGGGCCCCGCCACCACTGACTACCCCCGGACTAGTCCGGCCCGACACCGGGTATCCCAAAGCCCTGGGGTGGGCGAGTCAATGGCACACAGCAATCATCATGCAGTTTCCCTTTTAGGAGTCTGGGAGAAAAAAGTCTGAGCCCATTTGGAGCCGTCATGGAGGCTGTCACCTGCCCATCGCCTCCATCCTCAGTATTTGGTGACCACCCGTCTCCTCCATCCTCAGTATTCTGTGACTGCCCGTCTCCTCCATCCTCAGTATTCACTGACCGCCCGGCTCCTCCATCCTCACTATTTAGTGACCGCCCGTTGCCTCCATCCTCAGTATTCGGTGACCGCCCGTCTCCTCCGTCCTCGGTATTCGGTAACTGCCCATCTCCTCTGTCCTCAGTATTCAGTCACCGCCCGTAACCTCCGTCCTCAGTATTCGGTAACCTCCCGTCTCCTCTGTTCTCAGTATTCAGTGACCGTCCGTCACCTCCGTCCTCAGTATTCAGTGATCGCCCGTCTCCTCCATCCTCAGTATTCGGTGATGGCCTGTTATCTCCATCTTCAGTATTTCATGACCGCCCGTCACCTCCATCACTTCTTCTCATCACTTGTACGCTGGTCATGACGGACCTCGGCAGGAGATTTTTCCAAACATCTTAGAGAACCAACCCCAGATCTTGCGGAGACTTCTGTCTCTTGATCCCTGACAGCACCACCTCCAGGACTCCTCCTTCTTAATGACTTTGGTTGGATGTTTGGGGTTGTTGTCCGGCTGCAGAAGAAATTTGGAGCCAATCAGATGCCTCCTTGAAGACATTACATGATGAATAAGTATCTGCTTGGATTTCTCAAGATTGATGAAACCCCAAACTCCATTTTCTGAAATTTAGCCTCAAACCGAGCATCACCGTTCCTGCAGAGCCTCTTTATAGTATCGCTCTCCAGAAAACAAAGTGTCACAGCCAAATATCTCACATTGTGACCCCTCAGTCCAGAGCACCTGCCACCATTCCTGTGCACCCAGGTTGAAATGCTTTTGTGCATAGTTCAGTTGCTCGGCCTAGTTTCCATGTAGAAGGTACAGCTGCAATTCTTCCATGATGACGACTTAAGGCCACATTAGATGGGTTTATCTGGTTCCCATTGGTGGCTGCCTGTTCTGAGCTGATGTCACTGCTGGACATCTACCAATTTCAAAATGAAGTAACCATGATGTGACTTTTATTTGATAAAGAAAGTTTACTTTACCCATAACTGCGTCTACGGCTCTCAATGTTGCCCATTTCTTGGTTTTTCTTCTAAACAGCACAGCTTGAAACCCTAGTCTGCTGTGAAACCTTGGGCTACTCCTGGCTGATGCAGTATAACTACCTTGTGCTCAGTCACAACATGGTGTTTGACCTGTGACATGAAGCTGTCTTCCAAAACCTCACCCTTGTAGCAGAGTTTGTCTGTTCCTCACCCAGTTTTAAGCCTAAAACACAGCTGTTTCAGTTAATGAATGCTATAATCTACCTTTGCGTCCCAGCAGAGGTGTCATATGGCCAGAAAATTATGGAATTTGGGTATTATAAGGACTAAACCTTCTGAGTGACACCCTCCGAGTGCACCGAGCATGGGGGTGAGACTTAACCTTGAGACTCTGAAGGACATGCATCCCTCATTTCTATATTAAAGGGCTGAATTCGGAGGTGGAATTGGGGGTAAAACTCTAGATGTAAAGACAAATATTCCCATTCACTGGAAACAAACAAAGATCCTTAAAGTGGAGAGCAATTGAAACCCATTGAATCTCATTGCCTAGGAAACCGGCCAACTCAGAAAATTGACAGCGTTGGCCAGACTTCTAGGCGAAAATAATTAAACTATAGAATTAAAAGTCCCTCTGTCCTTGAACGGAGAATTTTTTTTAATATCAGATGTCCCCATTAAAAAAAGAGGAATAAAACTAAATGTTTCAATTTTTTTTACAAAAAATTCTATATATATATATTCAGACCCCTTTGAATTTTTCACATTTTGTTTCATTGCAGCCATTTGGTAAATTCAAAAAAGTTTATTATTTTTCTCATTAATGTACACTCTGCCCCCATCCCCCATCTTGACAGAAAAAAAAGAAAAATGAAAAAGAAAATGTAGAAATGTTTGCAAATTTATTAAACAAGAAAAACTGAAATATCACGTGGTCATAAGTATTCAGCCCCTTTGCTCAGACACTCATTTTTAAGTCCCATGCTGAGCATCCTTGAGATGATTCTACTCCTTCATTGGAGTCCATCTGTGTGTAATTAAACTGATAGGACTTGATTTGGAAAGGCGCACACCTGCCTATATGAGACCTCACATCTTACAGCGCATGTCAGACCATAGGAGAATCATGAGGTCAAAGGAACTGCCCGAGGAGCTTAGAGACAGAATTGTGGCAAGGCACAGATCTGGCCAAGGTTACAAAAGAATTTCTCCAGTACTCAAGATTCCTAAAAGCACAGTGGCCTCCATGATCCTTAAATGGAAGAAGTTTGGGACCACCAGAACTCCTCCTAGACCCGGCCATCCAGCCAAACTGAGCAATCATGGGAGAAGAGCCTTGGTAAGAGAGCTAAAGAAGAACCCCAAGATCACTGTGGCTGAGTTCCAGAGATGCAGTAGGGAGATGGGAGAAAGGTCCACAAAGTCAACTATCCCTGCAGACTCCACCAGTCAGGCCTTTATGGCAGAGTGGCCCAACGGAAGCCTCTCCTCAGTGCAAGACATATGAAAGCCCGCATAGAGTTTACAAAAAATACATGAAAGACTCCCAGACTATGATAAGTAAGATTCTCTGGTCTGATGAGACGAAGATAGAACTTATTGATGATAAAATTAAGCAGTATGTGTGGAGAAAACCAGGCACTGCTCAACACCTGCCCAATACAATCCCCACAGTGAAGCATGGTGGTGGCAGCATCATGCTATGGGGGCAGGGGCAGGACGACTGGTTACAATTGAAGGAAAGATGAATGCGGCCAAATACAGAGATATTGTTAGGGCCAGGTGGACGGGCAGACCCAGGAGGTGGATCCACTGGGCCGAACACCTTACTGAAGGCAAGGGGTCCGGTAGCCGGAGCACTACAGGTAGCAGGGCAGTCCGTTCAAAAGAGTGGAATGTAGAAGTCCCTGGGACCACGGAGTCACTGATGGTAGTCCGGGTGACGGAGCTCAGGTTCGGAGGCCGAGATGTTGTCAGGCAGAGTCCGGAACCGATAGAGCGAGAGGACGGATCACCACAGGGATCAGAGATGGTACGGACTGACGGGATGGCAGATAGTCAGCGTTCGGGGTTCGGGAATCGGCAGGACCAGATGGCGAGGCAGGAGCGGCTCTAGAAGAGAGATAGGTGAGTATATCACAGACACAAGGAGACCTGACTCCTAGCTTAGGAAACACGAAGAACAGGCCCCGCCCACTTGGACATTAAACCCCTTTATACCCTGTACCTGTGTGTTCAATATCCTGTCAGTGGATGCTGGCCCTTTAAGAGAGGGTCAATGACCGCGCGCGCGCCCTAATGCGCATGCGCGAGGCCCGGGTGCCAGAAGCCAGGGCAGGAAGCGGTGAATAGGAAGCAGGGGAGCCGGCCTGGAGCAGAGCTGCCGACGGGCGCCGGGAGCGGGGACCGGGCCGCCTGGGGACCGCAGGTGATGGGGGCTGGAGACTGTGGATCGGGGGACGCCTAACAGAGGAGCCGGGGAGCGAAGCAGGGAAGCCGGGGAGCGTGGCAGGTGAGCCGGGGAGCAGGGCAGGAGACCCGGGGAGCGTGACAGTACCCCCCCCCACGCCCCCCTCCCCGCAACCGGGACAGGAAGGCATGTATCAGAGGAGTACCCACATTCTCCCGGGGTTCCCAGGACCTATCCTCAGGACCATACCCCGCCCAGTCCACCAAGAAGAACTGCCGGCCCCGTACGGTTTTCATGGCCACGATATCCCTTACCGCATAGATGTCATCATCAGCAATAGGAGGAGGAGCCGAACTGGCAGCAGCGGAGAAGGGACCAAGGACAACCGGCTTGAGCAGGGAGACGTGGAAGGAGTTGGGTATCCTCATCGTGGCCGGGAGCTGCAGCTTGTAGGAGACCTCATTAATTTTGCTGAGGACTTTAAACGGCCCGATGTAGCGAGGACCCAGCTTGTATGATGGTAGCTTCAAGCGGACGTACTTGGAAGCAAGCCAGACCAGATCTCCTGGAGAGAAACACGGAGGATCCAGACGCCTCTTGTCTGCGTGTCTCTTCATCCGCAGGGAAGCACGTCCAAGGGACGTCTTGACAGAGTCCCAAATTGTTGCAAAGTCACGGGCTACAGCATCAGCAGCAGGGACATCCAAGGAAGAGGATACAGGTAATGGGACGGAAGGCTGAAGTCCGTAAACAACATGGAAGGGAGAGCTGGAGGAGGACTCACTGACGTGGTGGTTATGGGAGAATTCAGCCCAAGGAAGAAGCGTGGACCAGTCGTCGTGATGGGCGTTGACGTAGTGACGTAAGAAGGAGGTCAAGATCTGATTGACTCGTTCCACTTGGCCATTCGACTGAGGATGGTAGGCTGAAGAAAAGTCCAGAGTCACTCCCAGATGTTTGCAGAGAGCCCTCCAGAAGCGGGAGGTGAACTGAGTTCCTCTGTCGGACACAATGTGTGATGGAAAGCCATGCAACCGGAAGATGTGCTGTATGTAGGCGTCAGCGAGTTCCTGGGCTGAGGGCAGTCCAGCCATAGGGACGAAATGAGCCATTTTGGAGAACCGATCCACCACGACCCATATGACTGTGTCCGGAGGACAGGGGCAAGTCCGTAATAAAGTCCATTGCAATGTGTTGCCACGGAACAGAGGGTATAGGCAGAGGCAGAAGACGGCCATAGGGCAGATGCTTGGGCGTCTTGTTCCTGGCACAAGAGGAGCAGGCTGAGACAAAAGAAGCGACGTCCGTGCGAAGGGATGGCCACCAGTAGTGACGTACAATTGTACTCCATGTTCTCTTCTGACCAGCATGGCCGGCTGTTTTCGAGGCATGGCCCCAGTGCAACACTTTTTGCCTGTCGGTCTCAGAGACATAGGTCTTCCCGGGCGGTATCTGGGCCAGAGTGACAGGGGCCACCGGAATGATTTTACTAGGGCAGATGATGGGCTGGGATGTCTCCTCCTCCTGCTCCATGGGCATGAATGACCTGGACAAGGCATCTGCGTGTACATTCTTGTCCGCAGGTCGGAAATGGAGCTGGAAATCGAACCTGGCAAAGAACAAGGACCACCTGGCTTGCCGTGGGTTCTGTCGATGAGCGGATCGCAGGTATTCCAGGTTCTTGTGGTCCGTGTAAATGATCACGGGGTACACTGCTCCCTCCAGAAGGTAGCGCCATTCCTCCAGAGCCAGTTTGACTGCCAATAGCTCTCGGTCACCGATGGTGTAGTTGCGTTCAGGCGCAGAGAAGCTCTTGGAAAAGAAACCGCAAGTAACCATCTTCCCGGAGGAGGACTTCTGCATGAGCACTGCTCCGGCTCCCGAGGAGGAGGCATCCACCTCCAAGGTGAACTGTCGGTTTAACTCCGGACGGTGGAGCACAGGGGAGGAAGCAAATGCCCGCTTCAGGGAGCCAAACGTGGCGTCGGCCACAGGTGACCAGTCCTTTGGATTAGCCCCCTTCTTGGTCAAGGCGGAGAGAGGTGCAGTCAGAGCAGAAAAGTGAGGGATGAACTGACGGTAATAGTTTGCGAATCCCAGAAAGCGTTGGATTGCCTTCAGTCCAGAAGGAGGGGGCCATTTGAGAATGGAAGAGACCTTCTCCGGGTCCATCAGCAGGCCGGTATCGGAGATTACGTAACCCAGGAAGGGAAGAGAAGACTGCTCGAAGACACACTTCTCGTACTTGGCGTACAGACGATTCTCCCTCAGTCTTTGTAGTACCAGCTGCACGTTCTCTCTGTGGGTCTGGAGGTCCGGAGAAAAGACCAGGATGTCATCAAGATACACCACCACACAGACGTAGAGAAGGTCCCGGAACACGTTGTTCACCAATTCCTGAAAGACTGCTGGTGCGTTACACAGGCCGAAGGGCATCACACAGTATTCATAGTGCCCATCGCGAGTATTGAACACGGTCTTCCATTCGTCCCCAGAGCGGATGCGGACCAGGTTGTAGGCACCCCGAAGATCCAACTTGGTAAACACACGAGCTCCTCTAAGCCGATCAAACAATTCGGGGATGAGCGGCAGGGGGTATTTATTTTTCACGGTGATTTGGTTCAATCCCCGGTAGTCAATGCATGGGCGTAGGTCGCCCTCTTTCTTCTTAACGAAGAAGAAGCCTGCTCCAGCAGGAGAGGAGGATCTCCGAATGAATCCCCTTGCCAGGTTCTCTGTGATGTAGGTAGACATGGCCTTTGTTTCGGCAGGAGACAGCGGATATATCCGTCCTCGAGGTGGTGTAGTTCCCGGGAGCAGGTCGATGGCACAATCGTAAGGATGATGTGGCGGCAGTACCTCTGACTCCTTTTTATCAAAGACGTCCGCGAAGGACCAATAGGCCGAGGGCAGTCCCGGTAGGGACTCTGGAACCGGAGGTCGTCGGATGGGTTGTATAGTCTTCAGACAGTTCTCGTGGCAAGAGGAGCCCCATCGGGTGATTTCACCAGTACCCCAGCTGACTGACGGTTCGTGTGTCCGTAACCAGGGGAGTCCCAGCAGGATCTGATGAGACATGTGTGGGAGGACATAGAGAGCGATGTTCTCGGTGTGCAGGGCACCGATACGCAGTTCCACCGGCTTGGTGATCCACGAGATGGTGTCAGAGAGGGGTCTCCCATCCACAGAGGCAATCACGAGGGGTTTGTCGAGTGGAGTCACAGGCACCTGGTACTTGTCCACCGTGGCCTGCTGGATGAAATTGCCTGCTGCCCCGGAATCGAGGTACGCCTCGGCCGTTAACCGCGTCTCTCCCGTTGTCACTTGAACAGTCCACGTAACCGGGTCAGAGAGAGTCCCAGCACCTAGGGTGGCCTCTCCTACCAACCCTAGGCTTTGGAGTTTCCCGGCCTCTCTGGACAGGAGCGTAGAAGGTGTGTACCCTCTCCGCAGTAGAAGCAGAGACCCTTGGTGAGCCGTTCTGCTCGGCGTTGTTCGGACTGCCACAAACGGTCGATCTGCATGGGCTCGTGGACGGAGACACCAGATGACGTTGACTGAAGTACGGCGGGCTTCTGCGGAGGAGAGGAATGGCGTATCGGACGTCTCTCACGGGACACCTCTTTGGATCGTTCCTGAAAGCGAAGATCCACTCGAGTCGCTAGGGCAATCAGGGCATCCAGGGTGGACGGCACGTCACGACCAGCCAGCTCATCTTTAATTCGACCCGAGAGGCCTTCCCAGAAGGCGGCGGTTAGAGCCTCATTGTTCCACCCTAGTTCCGAAGCCAAGGTGCGAAAACGGATGGCATATTGGCCCACCGTCAGAGTCCCCTGACGTAGCCGGAGGAGAGATGAGGCAGACGCGGAGGCGCGTCCAGGCTCGTCAAAGGTGCCACGAAATGCCTGCAGGAACTCCTGGATGTTGGTGGTCACCGGATCCTCCTTCTCCCACAAGGGGTTCATCCAGGCCAGTGCCTCACCCTCTAGATGGGACATCATGAACGCGACCTTGGCTTGGTCGGAGGCAAACAAGTGCGGCAGCTGCTTGAAATGGAGGGAGCATTGATTGATGAATCCCCTGCAGGTCTTGGGATCTCCGGCGTACCGGGGTGGTGAGGCCAAACGAAGTCTGGAAGCATCCGAGGAGGCTGCCACGGGAGCTGCGGCCGTGGATTGTACAGTGGAAGCTCGAGATGCCGAAGATGTGACCGACACTTGTAGCGTGTTCAGGCAGGCGTCCACAGAAGACATGAAGTTCAGCATGCGGGTCTGGGTCTCACGCTGGCGTGTGAGTTCCTCCTGCAAGACCGCTAGTGCTTCGGCGGGATCCATGGCCTGTTCTTACTGTTAGGGCCAGGTGGACGGGCAGACCCAGGAGGTGGATCCACTGGGCCGAACACCTTACTGAAGGCAAGGGGTCCGGTAGCCGGAGTACTACAGGTAGCAGGGCAGCCCGTTCAAAAGAGTGGAATGTAGAAGTCCCTGGAACCACGGAGTCACTGATGGTAGTCCGGGTGACGGAGCTCAGGTTCGGAGGCCGAGATGTTGTCAGGCAGAGTCCGGAACCGATGGAGCGAGAGGACGGATCACCACAGGGATCAGAGATGGTACGGACTGACGGGATGGCAGATAGTCAGCGTTCGGGGTTCGGGAATCGGCAGGACCAGATGGCGAGGCAGGAGCGGCTCTAGAAGAGAGATAGGTGAGTATATCACAGACACAAGGAGACCTGACTCCTAGCTTAGGAAACACGAAGAACAGGCCCCGCCCACTTGGACATTAAACCCCTTTATACCCTGTACCTGTGTGTTCAATATCCTGTCAGTGGACGCTGGCCCTTTAAGAGAGGGTCAATGACCGCGCGCGCGCCCTAATGCGCATGCGCAAGGCCCGGGTGCCAGAAGCCAGGGCAGGAAGCGGTGAATAGGAAGCAGGGGAGCCGGCCTGGAGCAGAGCTGCCGACGGGCGCCGGGAGCGGGGACCGGGCCGCCTGGGGACTGCAGGTGATGGGGGCTGGAGACTGTGGAGCGGGGGACGCCTAACAGAGGAGCCGGGGAGCGAAGCAGGGAAGCCGGGGAGCGTGGCAGGTGAGCCGGGGAGCAGGGCAGGAGACCCGGGGAGCGTGACAGATATCCTGGAAGAAAACCTTCTCCAGAGTGCTCTGGGCCTCAGACTTGGCCGAAGGTTCACCTTCCAAGACAATGACCCTAAGCACACAGCTAAAATAACAAAGGAGTGGCCTCAGAACAACTCTGTGACCATTCTTGACCGTCCCAGCCAGAGCCCTGACCTAAACGCAATTGAGCATCTCTGGAGAGACCGGAAAATAGCGTCCAGCAACATTCACCATCCAACCTGACGGAACTGGAGAGGATCTGCAAGAAGAATGGCAGAGGATCCCCAAATCTAGGATCCCAAGAAGACTCATGGCTGTACTAGCTCAAAAGGGAGGGTGCCTCTACTCAATACTGAGCAAAGGGGCTGAATACTTATCACCATGGGATATTTCAGTTTTTCTTGTTTAATAAACTTGCAAAAATTTCTACATTTCTGTTTTTTTTCTGTCAAGATGGGGGATGGGGTGCAGAGTGCACAGAAAAACATGAACTTTTATGAATTTACCAAATGGCTGCAATGAAACAAAGAGTGAAAAATTTAAAGGGATCTGAATACTTTCCGTACCCACTGTGTGTGTGTATATATATATATATATATATATACACACACAGTGGGTACGCTTCGCCCGGGATAATAACTGTTGTTAATAAAATAGAATGTATTAAAAATTTATTCTGCACACAATATCCGCTGCCTGGGATAGTAACTGTCTCTCTGTTTCTCTGCCATTCTCTGTCTGTCTCCCCCTCTGTATATATCTCTCTGTCTCTCTCTCTATCGCTTTGTCTGTCTGTCTCTTTCCCTGTCTGTCTCAATCTCTTTCCCTGTCTGTCTATCTATCTCTTTCCCTATCTGTCTATCTATCTCTGTCACTTTCGCTGTCTGTTTCTTTCCCGGTCTGTCTCTGTCCCTCTCTTTCCCTCTCTTTCCCTGTCTGTCTCTTTCCCTCTTTTTCCCTGTCTGTCTCTTTCCCTCTTTCCCTCTGTCTCTTTCTTTGTGTCTGTCTCTTTACCTGTCTTTGTCTCTTACCCTGTCTGTCTCTTTCCCTCTCTTTCCCTGTCTGTCTGTTTCCCTGTGTCTGTCTCTGTCTCTTTGTCTGTGTCTGTCTCTTTACCTGTCTGTGTCTGTCTCTTAACCTGTCTCTCTCTTTCCCTCTCTTTCCCTGTCTGTCTCTTTCCCTCTCTTTCCCTGTCTGTCTGTTTCCCTGTGTCTGTCTCTGTCTCTTTGTCTGTGTCTGTCTCTTTACCTGTCTGTGTCTGTCTTTGAACCTGTCTCTCTCTTTCCCTCTCTTTCCCTGTCAGTCTCTCTCTTTGTCTGTGTTTGTCTCTTTGTGTCTGTCTCTTACCCTGTCTATGTCTGTTTCTTACCCTGTCTGTGTTTGCCTCTTTCCCTGTCTGTCTCTTTCCCTGGCTGCATTGTGACACGCCAACATTCCATATAAGGGCATGGCTGCGCATTCTTCTGAAGTTCTGGCTGCACTGTGGCTCCCAGCTCCATTCGCTTTAATAGAGGCAGGTTTTTTGGTGAATAACTGTAAAGCGCGGGGTTAAAATTTCCCCTCAAAACATAGCCTATGACGCTCTCGGGGTCCAGAAATGTGAGTGTGCAAAATTCTGTGGCTGTAGCTGCGACGGTGCGGATGCCAATCCTGGACACACACACACATTCAGCTTTTTATATATATATATATATATATATATATATATATATATAGTTTACAAATGCTGTGGAAACATAAATACTCCCAAGATTTTTCACTTGGTTCCAGCACTGGAGGGGTTAAAAGAATATAGCATCTTTTTATTTTATTTTATTTCTTTTATGATTTTTTTTTTATTATTATTTTTTTTGGTATTTTTTTATTTTTGCAACTCCCCGGCGAGTTGAGAGAGAGAGAAAACTGAGACTGGATATCGTTTTTTTTTTTTGTTTGTTTTTTTTTAAACGTGATGCAAATGGGGCCGACTGCTCCCAGACAAAATGCTAATGTGAAAATAAAGGAGGAGGTGGGGGGCACATATTTCTGCACGTAGCGGGGCGTCCACAATGATGCTCGTCGAACAATCTGCTTGCAGCGAAAGTTACTGAAATAAATTGCTGTAAATGGTTCACACCTCTCATTAACAAAAGACAGTTGTCAACACGAGGGGGGAATTTTTTTTCTGTTTTTTTTATCAAAAATATTGAAAAATAATGGAGGGGGGGGGGCAGAAGCCGAGTTGCATAACTTATGTTCTTGTTTGCAATTAGATTTCAGGATAATTAGTGAACGACTTACACAGCAAGTGCCGAAATTTAGCAATCTATTTAACCCGTAAAAGCAAGTTTTGACATTTAAAGGGATATTCCACTTAAAGGGAATGTCCACACCGGAAACCCAATTGCTTCAGAGCCTCCAAGCTAAAGTAAACTAAGCATCTTGACATATGGATTTGATTTGAAATGTACCGTTTTATGTCTACAGCTTCATTACAGAACAATGTGTCTCCATGGTAACAGACTACAAACCGATTTTGTGTAGTCTGATCCTTCCTTCATACTCACTTCCAGCCCTCTCTCTGATGGAACGGGGTGGATGCACTAAACTTGCAGGATCAGGCTGCGTCGTGTTTGTTTGTAGTCTGTAACCATGGAAACGCAAAGGTTTGCATTGGAGATGTATACACAGAATGGTAGGAGACACTTAATTGTAATGAATTGCTAAATTGCTTCATTTTTTTTCTCTTGTAATAAAACCTTTGTTTTTTCCTTCTTCTCTCATTCGGCTTCATCATGGAAACTCCCCGACTTCCCAAACCATTGTCCCGGGTCTCTGATATCAAATCCTTTGTTCTGGATCTCCAATACTTCCCTTATCCCTCACACTGTCAGCATTGTCCCAAGCCCGCGCCGCTCACACGGTCTCCTGCCATGTTACCTCCCCGATTCAGGTGTAGAAATAAAACATGAGGGGCTGTGGGGACATCTCATGAAGAGTTGTGGGGACATCTTATGAGGGGCTGTTGGGACATCTCATTAGGGTCTGTGGGGACATCTTATGAAGAGTTGTGGGGACATCTCATGAGTGGCTGTGGGGACATCTCTTGAAGAGTTATGGGGACATCTCATGAGGGGCTGTGAGGACATCTCATGAGGGGCTGTGGGGACATTTCATGAGGGGCTGTGGGGACATCTTATGAAGAGTTGGGGACATCTCATGAGGGGCTGTGGGGACATCTCATGAGTGGCTGTGGGGACATCTCATGAGTGGCTGTGGGGACATCTCATGAAGAGTTATGGGGACATCTCATGAGGGGCTGTGAGGACATCTCATGAGGAGCTGTGGGGATATTTAATGAGGGGCTGTGGGGACATCTCATGACGGGCTATCAGGACATCTCATGAAGAGCTGTGGAGGAGATCATATCTCATGAGGGGCTGTTGGGACATCTCATGAGGGGCTGAGGATCACATGTCATGAGGGGCTGTGGGGGACATCTCATGAGGGGCTGTGGGAACATCATATGAGGGGCTGTGGAGGACATCTTATGAGGGGCTGTGGGAGACATCTCATGAAGGACTGTGGAGGACATCTCATTAGTGGCTGTTGGGACATATCTTGAGAGTCTGGGGGATATCTCATGAGGAGCTGGAGGGACATCTCATTAGGGGCTCTGGGGACATCACATGAAGGGTTGTGGTGACATCTCATGGGGGCTGTGGCAACATTTTATGAGGGGCTGTGGGACATCATATTAAGGGCTGTGGGGATATCATATGAGGAGATGTTTGGGGACATCTAATGAGGGGCTATGGGAATATCTTATGAGGGACTGTTAGGGACATTGTACTGAATAGGGGGCTGTGGTGGCTACAATGTATAGCGGGCTATGTTGGATATCACACTGTATGTTATTTTGTGGGGAAAATTATACTGTATATAAGAGGGCCATTATACTGTTTTGAGGACTGGGGGTTATCACATCACCAGGTCCATCATCACTACATGAATATGCGCTCGCATCCGGGCTCGTCGGTGGGTGGCTCGAGCTCCTCCCGGATCCAGGGGGGTTACGTCGCTCTGAAGGGATGCTGGCGCTACGTGAGGAGTGGTGTTTGGCGGGGAGGTTCTTGGCCTAGGCCGCGGTTTGGTTTTGGGGGGTTAAGTTTGTGACGCCACCCACGGGTTGTGGTGAATGGATGGACACCACCGCTGCCGTTGACTAGGCTCCTGGGGACGGTGTTGCGCAGCCTGGTGTTGACCCTTCCATGGGTAGGGGGTGATGGTCCTGGGGGGCCCGAGGGAGGTGCTGAGGCGAGGGGATGGGTGCTGGCTTGTTGGTGCTGTGCGGTGCGCGGCCCGAGGGCACTGTTGTACTCACTATTACAGATACACTGGTGTCTCTGGTAAACCAAACAAGATGGTGGACGGTGCCCGCAGCTGGCTGCGCTTCTCCCCTTTTTCAGGTTGGTGGTTTTCGCCTTTCTCCTGCACCTCACTTTTAGTAGAATGGTGACTCCTATGCCTGAGCAACGGTAGTCCGCTCTCCAGCTCTGTGTGTGCCGGTAGAGCCCCTTTGCCCACAGACGCTGGCCCGTGGGATCTCGATGCCTGGGCGGTGGCTTTCTATCCCTATGGTTGGGCTGTTGTCTTCAGTCCGGTCTTGGGTGGGAAAGGACCTAAAGTCCAGACCCCAATCAGTGAATTCGACTCGGTCCAGTGGCTTCTGGGCCTTCTACTGGGTCTGAGTACCCCTCCTGGTGCTCCGGTTTCCAATCGGTTCCCCCGGTTCGGTACCAGCGGGCCACTACCCGGTCCCGATCCCTTACGGTTCCACCGGCTGTAATCCCAGCTCCTGCAGGCGGCCACCACCGTCTGCCTCCTGGCTACAGGGTATCCGGGCTCCAACCCAGATCCCTGACAGACGTCTCCTCTCTGCTACAACTCTCCTCCACTGCTGTCACTCCACTATTCTTCTTCTGCCTGTTTTTCCCGCCTCAGGCTCTCCAAACTCCTCGGTGGGCGTGGCCAACCACCTGGTCCCGCCCCCCGGGTGTGAACGTCAAGTCCTGAGAGGGGTGACTCAGGGTTTTAAGGTTGGCTGCTGGTACCTTTTTAGGGGAAAGTGTTTGTGCAAGGGCCTACCTGTGACTACCTGGCTAGTCCAGGGCGTCACAAATACATCACCAGAGCCTTCATAAAGATATGAATACTGTACCAGAACAACCATCAGTACATGAGTAGGTCACCAGAATGCATCAAAATAATCATCACTTTTGTTGGAAGCTGAAGCTGTATTTGCTACATGACATATGCAAAAACCATCATATGGTCCCTTTATCTACAGTGCCTACAAGTAGTATTCAACCCCCTGCAGATTTAGCAGGTTTACACATTCGGAATAACTTGGCATTGTGACATTTGGACTGTAGATCAGCCTGGAAGTGTGAAATGCAGCAAAAAAGAATGTTATTTCTTTTTTTTTTTTTTTTTTTTTTTTTTTTTTTAAATTGTGAAAAGTTTATTCAGAGGGTCATTTATTATTCAACCCCTCAATCCACCAGAATTCTGTTTGGTTCCCCTAAAGTATTAATAAGTATTTCAGGCACAAAGAACAATGAGCTTCACATGTTTGGATTAATTATCTCTTTTTCCAGCCTTTTCTGACATATTAAGACCCTCCCCAAACTTGTGAACAGCACTCATACTTGGTCAACATGGGAAAGACAAAGGAGCATTCCAAGGCCATCAGAGACAAGATCGTGGAGGGTCACAAGGCTGGCAAGGGGTACAAAACCCTTTCCAAGGAGTTGGGCCTACCTGTCTCCACTGTTGGGAGCATCATCTGGAAGTGGAAGGCTTATGGAACTACTGTTAGCCTTCCATGGCCTGGACAGTTTTTGAAAGTTTCCACCCGTGCCGAGGCCAGGCTTGTCCGAAGAGTCAAGTCTAACCCAAGGACAATAAGGAAGGAGCTCCGGGAAGATCTCATGGCAGTGGGGACATTGGTTTCAGTCAATACCATAAGTAACGTACTCCACCGCAATGGTCTCCGTTCCAGACGAGCCCGTAAGGTACCTTTACTTTCAAAGCGTCATGTCAAGGCTCGTCTACAGTTTGCTCATGATCACTTGGAGGACTCTGAGACAGACTGGTTCAAGGTTCTCTGGTCTGATGAGACCAAGATCGAGATTTTTGGTGCCAACCACACACGTGACGTTTGGAGACTGGATGGCACTACATACGACCCCAAGAATACCATCCCTACAGTCAAGCATGGTGGTGGCAGCATCATGCTGTGGGGCTGTTTCTCAGCCAAGGGGCCTGGCCATCTGGTCCGCATCCATGGGAAGATGGATAGCACGGCCTACCTGGAGATTTTGGCCAAGAACCTCCGCTCCTCCATCAAGGATCTTAAGATGGGTCGTCATTTCATCTTCCAACAAGACAACGACCCAAAGCACACAGCCAAGAAAACCAAGGCCTGGTTCAAGAGGGAAAAAAATCAAGGTGTTGCAGTGGCCTAGTCAGTCTCCTGACCTTAACCCAATTGAAAACTTGTGGAAGGAGCTCAAGATTAAAGTCCACATGAGACACCCAAAGAACCTAGATAACTTGGAGAAGATCTGCATGGAGGAGTGGGCCAAGATAACTCCAGAGACCTGTGCCGGCCTGATCAGGTCTTATAAAGGACGATTATTAGCTGTAATTGCAAACAAGGGCTATTCCACAAAATATTAAACCTAGGGGTTGAATAATAATTCACCCACACTTTTATGTTGAAAATGTATTAAAATTTAACTGAGCAACAAAACTTGTTGGTTTGTAAGATTTATGCATCTGTTAATAAATCCTGCTCTTGTTTGAAGTTTGCAGGCTCTAACTTATTTGCATCTTATCAAACCTGCTAAATCTGCAGGGGGTTGAAGACTACTTGTAGGCACTGTATAATGGGATCTGTTTGGTTTCATTAGGGGATCTGCCAAATGCTGGACACATTAATTGAAACCAAGCGGCCCCCATTATAGAAGATAAACTCTATGACTATCCTCGGACCTATCTATTCCTGTATCTCTTCTTCTCTCTATCTATATTAAGACATTATTTTTTTATGCAAACTATATTCAAAAATTTGCTTATGAGCCCATTGTTTTCAAGTAGATAAACAAGAAGTGTTGTCATAGGGACACGAGCACAGAATATGGACCTTGGCACAGTAAAATAATAAAATATCTAATCATTCTTAAAGGAGCCTGTGGTGTGTTATTGTGCGCCGGGCACATGTGCAGCGGTCTGTCCCTGCGCCAGTCATCGGCACCACAAATCTGCCAGTGCATTGTGTGGCTCCAGCTCTCCTGGTCAGGGCATGTGGGATACTCTGTTGGCTCGTGTACAGAAGCCTGGCAGCGAGTGATTACGATGACTGAATAACTGATAGCCGATGAGTGGGCTGAAATCTACGCCAGAGAAATTCCCAAACCTCGGGGCGTATGACAAATGTGCCATAGCAAGTGACCAGAACGATGGCGGAGGCACTGTACCATGTGCACTGCGTAATAGGAAGGCGGACGCCCCCAAACCACCTGGACGATGAGAGTAGCGGAGCTTGATCCCAGTAATTGTCGGCACAGACAAAGCAAGAAGCCCATCTGATGGTGCGAATAACAACAGCTTCGAGCCCAGCGAAGACCAGCCACCCGCTCAGCTTACAATCTGCTCACTATGGAGGTCCGACAGCAACGCGCTGGCACATGGTGGGCACTGCCGTGCGGATAATAAAACTTTAATTCACGCTTTTCTCTACAATCCAGATTGAAGCAATGAATCACCAGTAAGGTTTCGTGACTCGACGAGACTTCCCCAGTGACTATCAGTATTATTCCAGAGCGGGGCCGGTGGGATTCTGGCACCAGCTGTTCTAAAATGACTTATATAATGGAGTAAAAAAAAAAAATCCTAAAAAAAAGTCTACCCCCTGTTATGAAGTCTGTTTCTAAAAGGCTAGGTGATATGTCACGGTATGGCGGTATTACTGTCCAGGTCTTGTTGGACTCAATACATTCCTATAAATGAGTCTTCATGTCACTTTTACTCCAAAAGTCGGAAACTAATGTTACCCTTATCAAGAAGTCAAATTAATGAGATCTTCATCCATACTTGGCAACTTTCCATTGGGCCCATTCTGGGGAAAACCGTGTGTGGCAAACAAGGAGCTTGCCTGACTCTCTCAGGAGCCATCATGTCACCTTTACTCCAAAGTCAAGAAATTAAAATTGCCAACTTACCCCTACGAAGAGGTCAAGTTAATGAGATCTTCATCCATACTTGGCAACCTTCCATTTGGCCCATCCTGGGGAAAAGCGTGTGTGGCACACATGGAGATTTCCTGACTCTTTCAGGAGTCTTCATGTCACCTTTACTCCAAAGTCAAGAAAATAAAGTGGCCAACTTACCCCTTCGAAGAGGTCAAGTTAATGAGATGTTCATCCATACTTGGCAACATTCCATTGGGCCCATCCTGGGGAAAAGCCTGTGTGGCACACAAAGTTCTCCCTCAAAGATTTTTCTTTATAACCGCACCTTTTCTATGCCACCTCCATGCCAATTCTATGCCCCCTAAATGTGTATTTGGACACCGCCATAGCTTCCCAAAGACTACTTTCTGGAAGGTTTCAGGAAGCTTTGGCAGTCTTCAAGTCACTTTTACTCCAAAGTCGAGAAATTAAAGTTGCCAACTAACCCCTACGAAGAGGTCAAACTAATGAGATGTTCATCCATACTTTAAAACGTTCCACTGGACCCATCCCGGGCAAAAACGTGAGTGGCACTCAAGGTGCACCCTCAAAGAATTTGCTTTATAACCACACCTCCACATTGCCACCTCCATGCCAATACGATGCCCCGTAAATATGTGTTTGGACACCGCCTTAGCTTCTCAAAGACTACTTTCTGGGAGATTTTGGGAGACTTTCGCATTAACTAAGAAATTTCCTAACTTTTCTAGGAAAAATGAGTCTTCATGTCACTTTTACTCCAAAATTCGGAAAACTAATGTTACCCTTATCAAGAAGTCAAATTAATGAGATGTTCATCCATACTTGGCAAGTTTCCAGAGGGCCCATCCTGGGATAAAACGTGAAACAAGGAGATTTCCTGCCTTTTTCAAGAGTCTTCATTTCACCTTTACTCCAAAGTCGAGAAATTAAAGTTGCCAACTTACCCCTACGAAGAGGTCAGGTTAATGAGATGTTCATCCATACTTGCCAACTTTTCATTGGACCCATCCTGGGGTAAAGAGTGTAGCGCACAAGGAGATTTCTTGACTCCTTCAGGAGTCATCATGTCACTTTTACTCCAAAGTCGAGAAATTAAAGTTGCCAACTTACCCCTACAAAGAGGTCAAATTAACGAGATGTTCATCCATACATTGAAACGTTCCACTGGACCCATTCTGGGCAAAAGCGTGTGTGGCACTCAAAGTGCACCCTCAAAGAATTTGCTTTATAACCACACCTCCTCTTTTCCACCTCCATGCCAACACAATACCCCCTACATATGTGTTTAGACACCGCCATTAGCTTCCCAAAGACAACTTTCTGGGAGGTTTTCGGGAGGCTTTGGCATTAACTAAGAGATTTCCTAACTCTGTCAGGAGTCATCATGTCACTTTTACTCCAAAGTCGAGAAATTAAAGTTGCCAACTTACCCCTACGAAGAGCTCAAATTAATGAGATGTTCATCCATGTTTGGCAACTTTCCACCGAGCCCATCCTGGGGAAAAGCGTGTGTGGCACACAAAGTGCACCCTCAAAGATTTTGCTTTATAACCGCACCTCTTCTATGCCCCCTCCATACCAATACGATGCCCCCTAAAATGTGTAATTGGACACCGCCATACCTTCCCAAAGACTACTTTCTTGAAGGTTTCGGGTGGCTTTAGCAGTACCTAAGAGATTTCCTGAGTCTTGCAGTCATTTTTACTCCAAAGTCAAGAAATTAAAGTTGCCAACTTACCCCTACGAATAGGTCAAATTATTGAGATGTTCAACTATACTTGGCAACTTTTTATTGTGCCCATTGTGCAGTAAAGCGTGTGGCACAGGAAGTGAAGTGCACCTTCAAAATCTTTGCTCCCTCACCACGCCTCTGCTTTTACCCCTCCACATGCCTCCAAAATGCCCCCTAAATGTGTGTGTTGGTGTAAGGAGGTGGACTTTTGCTGTCACATTCTTTCCCCTGAAGACACCGATCTCATTGTTGTATTGTCGTGTAGTGTAATGTAAATTGTGTTCCGCATCTTTGGTAAATAATGTGATATGTGAACTGTAATGGTAATGTGATGTGATGTAATGTATAATGTACAGCATTTTTTATGTGGTTGCCAGACTATAGGGTAAGAGACAGTTAAGTGTTGGGACTAGCCCACAATGGGAAGGGCTAGCTGACAGGGTAAGAGATGGTTCATTCTATAATCTTAGCAAAGACCCGATTTGTGACACAGACCGACGTTGAGATTGTAGGGTGTTAAGGCTGCATTCAGTGGGTGGTTTGTGGTGGAAAAAGGAGAGAGAAGACTGGAGTCAAGATATCGTGATCCAAAAGGGTTTACCGAGACACAAAATCCGAGACTAGGGTCCAACCTTCAAACTCAGTGGCTCAAGACAGGAGGGTCCGGAAGACGGGACTTTAGCAATGAGGCCACAAATCTTAAAGGTAACTAACAGATCATGACAGACTGGTACTTGAGCAAAGTTGGCTTTCCCGGGTGGAGTCTACCCAAGCATCTTAGAGCGCAAGGCTGTACTCTGGCACTACTGGCCATCTCTTACCCCCATCTTCTACGAGGAGAAGAGACATGGATTCTGAAGCATCTGAGAGCAAAACACTCTACTCAAGCCATAGTGGCAAAGCCCCTTACCCCCTCCTTTACGAGAAGAGATGGGGACTCACTGAAAGAGAAAGTGACTGTCACGAATTAGACTGTAGCGTTGGGCTCGGTTGTGCTAGGACTCGCAAGACTAACGGCAACATGCGCCTACACGGGTGTACAGCCCACACTATGGAAGTTCACACACCCAGACAAAACAATGTTTTTTGTACAGCATGCTAGGGCGTCTGGAGTCAATCCCTCGCCCACGACTACCACCCAGTGCCACTCTACATGGGCACCACTATAGCTTCACAAAACCTACTTTCTAGGAAGTTGGGGGAGACTCTGGCAGTACCCAGGAGATTTCCTGACTCTTACAGGAGACTTCATGCAACTTTTACTCTCAAGTTGAGAAACTAAACTTGTCACCTTACACTTGCCTAGAGGTCAAATTGAGGAGATGTGCATACACAACAGGTAACTTTTTATTGTGACCATCCTGGAAGAAAGGGTGTGTGGTGCTCAAAGTTCACCCTCAAAGATTTTTCTCTGTCACCACACCACTTGTATTCCTCCTCCATGCGTCCACAACAACCCCACAGCCATAGCGTCCCAAGACCTTCATTCTGGGAGGTTTCGGGAGGCTTTTGCAGTACCTAAGAGCTTTTCTAATTCTTCCAGGAGCCTTCATATCACTTTTACTCCAAAGTTAAGAAACTAAAGTTGTCACCTTGCCCTTACATAGTGGTTAAATGAATAACATTTGCATCCATACTTCCATTCTTCCATAGCTTCCCAAGACCTTCATTCTAGGAGGTTTCGGGAGGCGTCACAGTACCTAGGAACTTTTCTGATTCTTCCAGGAACCTTCATGTCACTTTTACTCCCACGTTAAGAAACTCAAGTTGTCACCTTACCCTTACGTAGAGGACAAATTAATAAGATTTGCATCCATACTTCCATAACTTCCCAGGATCTTCATTCTGGGAGGTTTCGGGAGGCTTTAGCAGTACCTAGGAGCTTTTCTAATTCTTCCAGGAGCCTTCATGACACTTTTACTCCCACGTTAAGAAACTCAAGTTGTTACCTTACCCTTACGAAGAGGACAAATTAATAAGATTTGCATCCATACTTCCATAACTTCCCAAGACCTTCATTCTGGGAGGTTTCGGGAGTCTTTGGCAGTACCTAGGAGCTTTTCTAATTCTTCTAGGAGCCTTCATGACACTTTTACTCCAATATTAAGAAACTAAAGTTGTCAAGTTACCCTTACATAGAGGTCAAATGAAAAAGATTTGCATCCATACTTGAAAAATGTCCATCCTGGAGGAAAGTGGCACACAATATTCACCCTCAATGATTTTTGCTCCATCACCAAACCTTTTCTGTGCCCCCAACCATGCCTCTGAAACACACCCTGAATGTGTGCTTGGGCATTGCCAGAGTGTCCCAAAATCCTACTTTCTGGGAAGTTTGGGAAGGCTTTGGCAGCACCTCGGAGATTTTTTAACTCTTCCAGGAGTCTTCAGGTAACTTTGTTTCTACAGTTGAGAAGCTAAATTTGTCACCATCAAGATTACCCCCTTATCATCATGCCCCCTTTTTTTATCCATGACTTTTCTATGCCCCCTCCGCTCATCTACCAAACCTTTGTGTCCTAAAACCTGCTTTCAAAGAGATTTCAAAGCCTGGGAGATCTTCTAATTTTCGGGAAGTCTTCATGAAAGTGTCTCCAAAGTTGTGCTACTGAAGTTGTCACCTTACCCAAACCTTTGTTTAGAGGTCAAATTCTAGAAAAATCTTCTTACTTCCCAACTCTCGTCAGTGCCTGAATGTTAGAAAAATACCCTTTGTAGACAATGTCTCTACCATGGTCCTTGAATCTGCTTTTGGGCTTCACCGGAAGCTGCCGAAAGCAGGAGTCTGGTCCGGAAGCTCCTAAGGCTTGAGCAGTCTCGGGGTGACCCGTCAAATTGTCCAAGGTCCGTTAGGTCTCCCATTTTTTCTTGGACCGTCCTGAAAGTATTTATACATCCTAATCCAACAACCCCCAGGATGGCGACAGATTAGCAGATGTTCCGAATAATCAGAGGTCTATAGATGAGTGGGAACATACTAACGCAGCCAAAATAATCCCATCCTAATAGCCCCAGCCATCGCATGCTATAGTGGATAAATCACATAGAAGTTCCCCATACAAGTACCGGCTCCAAGGGCATCGCCATAGGAGATACTTCTGTACTAACCGGAGCACAGCCGAAGTCGGTGAAGATCAGAGCCTGACAAACTGTCTGAATTAATTTATTACTGACATATCCTTCTCCGATGCTCCAGGAAGAGAAATTCTCAGAAACCTCCCAGCACAACGAGCCAAGTACAGGCCGATCATGTGGAAATATGCATCTTATAACTACTGATACTGTAAATGTGGGCTCCTATTTACAGAACCCAGATATACATATGTTACAATAATGGTTCTGAGCTGCAGATGCTCTATATGGGGGCAATGGAGGCTTTATCCCTCTCCCCACACCGAAAGGCAAATTCTGTATAATAATTTTTGTTCTTGTACATTTTCCTAGATGTCTTCCATGTTATTTACTAAGTCACTTCCCCCCGTTGTCATCACATGCCTAGGTCCTCGCTTGTCCTGAACTCACCCTGGCTAGTGAGAAGGCCTGCGAGAGCACGAGTCTTACCACTACAATAATACAACACAAGATAAGGGAGACAGAAAGAGGAAAAGACACAAAAATGAAAACACTCCAAGTTTCTTGAATGTAGCAAAACACCAATGCTGCAATAGTCATGACTCCTCAGCTTCTTCCAGAAACTGTCTCCTTCCAAAGTGGTCAGAATAAGATTTTATAACCGGCATTAGGTTCTAAGACACGTGACTTTTTATAGCAAAGGGGAGTGATCACAAAAGAGCTGCACATGAGATTAAGGCTCCAAAGGACAGCCAGATAGGAAGGAGTCCGTAACACATGCAGCGCTAAAATGAAAGTAGATACATTCAAATACCAGTTCTAGACCTGTAAACAATAAGGCATTGTGACCTTCTAGTCCCAGACTCACTAGAGGTCCCTCTAGAGCGGGGGGGGGATACACTCATGACAACTATGTACAGGAATATAATTACTATAATACTGCCACCAATGTGCAAGAATATAACTACTATAATACTGCTCCTATGTACAAAAATATAACTACTATGATACTGCCCCCTCTGTACAAGAATATAACTACTATAATACTGCTCCCTATGTACAAGAATATAACTACTATAATACTGCCCCTATGTACAATAATATAACTACTATAATACTGCCCCTATGTACAAGAATATAACTACTATAATACTGCTCCTATGTACAAGAATATAACTACTATAATACTGCCCCCTATGTACAAGAATATAACTACTATAATACTGCCCTCTATGTACAAGAATATAACTACTATAATACTGCCCTCTATATACAAGAATATAACTACTATAATATTGCCACCAATATACAAGAATATAACTACTATAATACTGCCCCTATATACAAGAATAAAACTACTATAATACTGCCCCTATGTACAAGAATATAACTACTATAATACTGTCCTATGTACAAGAATATAACTACTATAATACTGCCCCTATGTGCAAGAATATAACTACTATAATACTGTCCTATGTACAAGAATATAACTACTATAATACTGCCCCTCTGTACAAGAATATAACTACTATAATACTGTCCCCTCTGTACAAGAATATAACTGCTATAATACTGCCCCTATGTACAAGAATATAACTACTATAATACTGTCCCCTCTGTACAAGAATATAACTACTATAATACTGCCCTCTATGTACAAGAATATAACTACTATAATACTGCCCCTATGTACAAGAATATAACTACTATAATACTGCTCCTACCGGTATGTACAAGAATATAACTACTATAATACTGCTCCTATGTACAAGAATATAACTACTATAATACTGCCCCCTATGTACAAGAATATAACTACTATAATACTGCCCCCTATGTACAAGAATATAACTACTATAATACTGCCCCCTATGTACAAGAATATAACTACTATAATACTGCCCCCTATTTACAAGAATATAACTACTATAATACTGCCTCCTATGTACAAGAATATAACTACTATAATACTGCCCCCTATTTACAAGAATATAACTACTATAATACTGCTCCTATGTACAAGAATATAACTACTATAATACTGCCCCCTATGTACAAGAATATAACTACTATAATACTGCCCCCTATGTACAAGAATATATCTACTATAACACTGCCCCCTATGTACAAGAATATAACTACTATAATACTGCCCCCTATGTACAAGAATATAACTACTATAATACTGCCCCCTATGTACAAGAATATAACTACTATAATACTGCCCCCTATGTACAAGAATATAACTACTATAATACTGCCCCCTATATACAAGAATATAACTACTATAATACTGCCCCTATGTACAAGAATATAACTACTATAATACTGCTCCCTATGTACAAGAATATAACTACTATAATACTGCCCCCTATGTACAAGAATATAACTACTATAATACTGCTCCTATGTACAAGAATATAACTACTATAATACTGCCCCCTATGTACAAGAATATAACTACTATAATACTGCCCCCTATGTACAAGAATATAACTACTATAATACTGCTCCTATGTACAAGAATATAACTACTATAATACTGCTCCTATGTACAAGAATATAACTACTATAATACTGCCCCCTATGTACAAGAATATAACTACTATAATACTGCTCCCTATGTACAGGCATAAAACTAACTATGGATCTGGAAAAAGTTGTTTTAACCCTTTAGGTGGTTAGTTTTCTACTATTAGGGAGGGTTTTCTTTCCTCTTTGAGTAACCACATAGAGACATGGAGAGTTCGGGGACCGCAGGAAGCAGTGAGGGGGCTTCCTAGTAGCATATGCAAAATATAAACTGTCTGTTCTTATTCGACAGGGAGAGACAGGCTGGAATTTTAGCCACCAATGTGCATCCAATCAGCCATTCAGACCCTTAATGATTTCTCAGTTCTCTGCTCTTCCATTTTCTGTCCAATTAATTCTTTTATTGTGCACCGGATAAAGGCAGACAAAAAAAAGCCTTTCCCCGCAATAATGAATCATTAAAATTCAGCAGCTCCCCTCTGCTGCTCCCTGGCCAGTCCCCAGAAGACTAAACTATTTTGCATTTGCTCTGCCCAAGCTGAGATCATTCCCTTATTTAACCCCTGGCAGGAAGGACAGAGCAACAAACCGAGGCCAGGTCATTAAAGGGTGACTCTGTACTTTTGGCAAAGTCGGTGTGGACCGTATCTCCATATGATGAGGTTGTCCATGGTCTTCAAAATAAAGGACAACTACCATCTTCGGTGACTATTCCCTAAAGATTAGTGCAGTTCTACAAGTTGGAACCATCATCTGTGGTCCCCATGGATCTTCATGTCTCCAAATTGTGGTGGCACTTTTTTGGGAAACCAATGGATGGCACATCCAAGATAGGCGGTGTTGGAAGGTGGACGTGCGATTTGTGTGACAACCAAATTGGATCATCCTACGAGACCTTCATGAAGACTTATTGGGTTAGATGGATTCCCAAAATTCCCTAAAGATTAGGGGAGGTCTACAAGTTTGGACCATCATCTGTGCTTCTCATGGATCTTCATGTTTCCAAATTGTAGTGGCACTTTTTGGGAAACCAATGGATGGCACATCCAAGATAGGCGGTGTTGGAAGGTGGACGTGCGATTTGTATGACAGCGAAATTGGATCATCCTACGAGTCCTTCATGAAGACTTCTTGGGTTAGATGGCTTCCTAAAATTTTTGGTGGACAGGTGAAAGTTGTTGACCATCCATAGACATATCCAAGACAAAGGGTTGGAAAGTTGGGAACGTGAAAGTTCCTGAAGACTAAGTGTGGGCCCAAATTAATTGTCCTATGTCTCTGCAACTAAGGTGTCCCCCTAATATTGGAAGAGCAAAACCAAGTTTGGACAGGACTTTCTTTTAAGTTTGGGGCCCTCCAATACGATGGCATTTACAATAACCCAATAATTTCAGGAGGGGGGTTGTGATAGCCAAAGTGGATCATCCTACGAGTTCTTCACGATAACCTCTTGGGTTAGATAGCTTCACAAAATTTTTGATGGAGAAATGAAAGTTGTTGGGCCTCTATAAACATATCCAAGAGAAAGGAGTTGGAAAGTTGGGAGCATGAAAGTTTCTGAAGACTACATGTGAGGCCCAAGTTGATTTTTCTATGTCTCTGCCATTAAGGTCTCCCCCTAGTATTGGAGGAGCAAAACCAAGTTTGGACAGAACGTCCCTTTTTAGACTTGGGCCTTCCAATAAGAGGACATTTACGCTAACCCAATAATTTCAGGCGGGTTTTTTGTGTGATAGCCAAAGTGGATCATCCTATGGCGTCCTTCACAAAGACTTCTTGGGTTAGATGGCCAACTAAAATTTTTGGTGGTCAGGTGAAAGTTGATGGGCCTCCATAGACATATCCAAGACAAGGTGTTGAAAAGTTGGGAACATAAAAGTTTCTGAAGACTACATGTGGGGCCCAAAGTGATCGTCCTATGTCTCTGCCATTAAGGACCCCCCCTAGTATTGGAGTAGCAAAACCAAATTTGGACAGGCCGCCCTGTTTAAGCTTTGGGCTTTCAAATAAGTTGGCATTTACTCTGACCCAGTAATTTCAGGGGGGGGGTGCTAGCCAAATTGGATCATCCTACGGTTTCTTCACGAATATTGATTGGGTTACATGACATCCCCAGATTTTTGGTGGACAAGTGAAAGCTGTTGACCATCCGTAGACATATCCAAGACAAGGGGTTGGAAAGTTGCCAGCATGAAAGCTTCTGAAGACTACATGTAGACCCCAAATTGATTGCCCTATATCTCTGCCATCAAGGTCTCCACCTAGTATTGGAGGAGCAAAACCAAATTTGGACAGGGCGTCCCTTTTAGGTTTTGAGCCTTCCAATAAGATGGCATTTACACTAATCCATTAATTTCAGGGGGTGTTTTGTATGATAGCCAAACTGGATCATCCTACGGGTCCTTCACGAAGACTTCTTGGGTTAGGTGGCTTCCCAGGTGGTCAGGTGAAGGTTGTTGGGCCTCCATAGACATATCCAAGACAAGGGGTTGGAAATTTGGAGCATGAACGTTTCTGAAGACTAAATGTAAGGCCCAAATTGATTGTCCTATGTCACTGCCACTAAAGTCTCCTCCCTAGTATCGGAGGAGCAAAACCAAGCTCGGACAAGGCTTCCTTTTAAATTTTGGGCCTGCCAAATGGGTAAACATTTCCACGAACCCAAAAATGTTAGTTTTTTTTACTCAATTTTACATAATAAAATAATGAGAAATTTGGACTAAAAACTGTTCCCCAAAAAAGTACAAAAAATAGTTTTATAAATACATTAACATGTATCACCCACAATCCCAAATTTCGATGGAACTAGTATATCCCTGACATTACGTATAAGTTATGTTTAACATTTGGCCGCTGCGTCCTGCAGATGTCCCCTCCGCGTTATCATTTACAGCTGCGGTTTAATTGTTTAACAATTATTGCCAATAAAATGCACAGAACGAAAGAAGACGAGAGAAGCAGATACATTTCCTGGAGTGGAACCCCCCTGAGACAATGTAGTCACACTATGTGCTGCAGCGTGTGTTATAGCTCCGCAACCTGCGCGTCTGAAGATTCATGGACACAAAATGACTGGATGATTATAAAAGATATTCAACACATTAAAGATAAACACAGAGATGGGAAAATTATATATTATAATACTGCCCCTATGTACAAGAATATAACTACTATAATACTGCTCCTATGTACAAGAATATAACTACTATAATACTGCTCCTATGTACAAGAATATAACTACTATAATACTGCTCCTAAGTACAAGAATATAACTACTATAATACTGCTCCTATATACAAGAATATAACTACTATAATACTGCCCCTATGTATAAGAATATAACTACTATAATACTGCCCCTATGTATAAGAATATAACTACTATAATACTGCCCCCTATGTACAAGAATATAACTACTATAATACTGCTCCTATGTACAAGAATATAACTACTATAATACTGCTCGTATGTACAAGAATATAACTACTATAATACTGCCCCCTATGTACAAGAATATAACTACTATAATACTGCCCCTATGTACAAGAATATATCTACTATAATACTGTCCTTATGTGCAAGAATATAATTACTATAATACTGCCCTCTATTTACAAAAATATAACTACTATAATACTGCCCCTATGTACAAGAATATAACTACTATAATACTGCCCCCTATGTACAAGAATATAACTACTATAATACTGCCCCTATGTACAAGAATATATCTACTATAATACTGTCCTTATGTGCAAGAATATAATTACTATAATACTGCCCTCTATTTACAAAAATATAACTACTATAATACTGCCCCTATGTACAAGAATATAACTACTATAATACTGCTCCTATGTACAAGAATATAACTACTATAATACTGCCCCTATATACAATAATATAACTACTATAATACTGCTCCTGTGTACAAGAATATAACTACTATAATACTTCCCCTATGTACAAGAATATAACTACTATAATACTGCCCTCTATGTACAAGAATATAACTACTATAATACTGCCCCTATGTACAAGAATATAACTACTATAATACTGCCCTCTATGTACAAGAATATAACTACTATAATACTTCCCCTATGTACAAGAATATAACTACTATAATACTGCCCCTATGTACAAGAATATAACTACTATAATACTGCTCCTATGTACAAGAATAGATGGAGATGGCGCCAGCAAGGTTCAGTCACCGCCATGTGTAAAGCGAGTAGCAGCGGTAACCACCCTCCAGCAGTGACTGACAGGTGCTTTTTTTCATATTTTAGATTATATGTTAAAAAAAAAAAGAAAGAAGTAAAGACTAATAAAAGATTGTCATAAAATTGTAGAGTCCGGATTATCCATCAGCACCAGGAATTATATCTTTTTTTTATCAAGTCCCCAAATAGACTCAGATGTCTGCGCCAAAATTTGCATCCGGCCAAAATAAAAGATTCTAAATTAATTTTACAGTCGCTGAAATTTCGGAATAAAATTGAAGTGATATCTTCTTACATCTGATATTCCCCGAGTGGTTGTATCTCTGGTAATACGAGTCGTAGATTGACTTATCAAAACGTCTCATTAAGTTCCTTGGAGTTATTTATTTTTTAAACAGCCCATTATTTAAAAATTTGAAGTTTACAAACTTTTTTTTTTCCAGGCGCATTCAATCAGACAAAACAAGCGGTAAAATTTTACCAAAATTTTCAATTTCAAATTTCTTAAAATATTTCTTTATAATTTTAACAAATTGTTTTGTTTACTTCATATGAATCTTCTTTTTCCCCCGTTCCTTCTTGTCTGTGTCTTTTTATGCAAAATGTGTACTCAAGCAAAGCAAACCCCTTTCTGCCATATTAAATTCACAATTCAAACATCTCTATCCCAAAGCAAATAAGCTGGAGACGAGGCGCGTGAATAGATTTTCTTACACTGTATTTTGTGCCACATCTTCAGTAAATAAAGCAACTTGACAAATACTTTCCACATTTATGTAGACTTAATTCAGACGGGGCTGGTCCCAGACTGTCCTGATTTCACGGTTATATATTTAAACTATCAGCCCAAAGCAAACCTGAGAGGTTGTTATTTTATTAACTTTACAAAAATAGAATTTTGGCTCAATGGTTGACCTGACAAAAAAACCCAAACCCTAAAAATGTGTATATAATATATATTTATCTCATTGTTCAATTTTTTTTATTTAATGGCTGAAAAACCAGTATATATATACCTCGTATATACATATATATATATATATATATATATATAATATATATACATATATATATACACACACACGCATTTACTCATTTTTCTTGTTGTTTCAAACATTAAATCAAATAAACTGAAAAATTAAATATAAATAGCACGTATATATATATAATTTTATCTTTTTCATTCTTAACTTTTTTTTATTTAACTTTATTTAATTTTCAAAAACAAAAAAATCTATATTTTTTCATTTCAAACATTGAATCAAATAAATTGAACAATTAAATATATCCTAGTGGGGTTTCTTTTAAGTCTTTAATGTTTTTTTTAATTTATTGGTTGAATATATCACATATATTTAACCAATAAATTAAAAAAATTAAAGACTTAAATGAAACCCCACTAGGATATATTTAATTCAATTTATTTGATTCAATGTTTGAAATGAAAAAAATATATTTTTTTAATTTTTTTCACTTCAAACATTGAATCAAAAAAATTAAACAATTAAATATATCTTAGTGGGGTCTCTTTTAAGTCTTTAATTGTTTTAATTTATTGGTTAAATAAATATATATATATATATATATATATATATATATATTCAATTGTTGATTCAATGTTTGAAATGAAAAAAATAAAAAATATATTTTATTTTTTGAAAATTAAATGAAATTAAATAAAGCAAAGTTAAGAATGAAAAAGATAAAATTATATATATATATATATATATATATATATATATATATACAGTTAGGTCCAGAAATATTTGGACAGTGACACAATTTTGGCAAGTTGGGCTCTGCATGCCACCACATTGGATTTGAAATGAAACCTCTACAACAGAATTCAAGTGCAGATTGTAACGTTTAATTTGAAGGTTTGAACAAAAGTATCTGATAGAAATTGTAGGAATTGTCACATTTCTTTACAAACACTCCACATTTTAGGAGGTCAAAAGTAATTGGACAAATAAACCAAACCCAAACAAAATATTTTTATTTTCAATATTTTGTTGCGAATCCTTTGGAGGCAATCACTGCCTTAAGTCTGGAACCCATGGACATCACCAAACGCTGGGTTTCCTCCTTCTTAATGCTTTGCCAAGCCTTTACAGCCGCAGCCTTCAGGTCTTGCTTGTTTGTGGGTCTTTCCGTCTTAAGTCTGGATTTGAGCAAGTGAAATGCATGCTCAATTGGGTTAAGATCTGGTGATTGACTTGGCCATTGCAGAATGTTCCACTTTTTTGCACTCATGAACTCCTGGGTAGCTTTGGCTGTATGCTTGGGGTCATTGTCCATCTGTACTATGAAGCGCCGTCCGATCAACTTTGCGGCATTTGGCTGAATCTGGGCTGAAAGTATATCCCGGTACACTTCAGAATTCATCCGGCTACTCTTGTCTGCTGTTATGTCATCAATAAACACAAGTGACCCAGTGCCATTGAAAGCCATGCATGCCCATGCCATCACGTTGCCTCCACCATGTTTTACAGAGGATGTGGTGTGCCTTGGATCATGTGCCGTTCCCTTTCTTCTCCAAACTTTTTTCTTCCCATCATTCTGGTACAGGTTGATCTTGGTCTCATCTGTCCATAGAATACTTTTCCAGAACTGAGCTGGCTTCATGAGGTGTTTTCAGCAAATGTAACTCTGGCCTGTCTATTTTTGGAATTGATGAATGGTTTGCATCTAGATGTGAACCCTTTGTATTTACTTTCATGGAGTCTTCTCTTTACTGTTGACTTAGAGACAGATACACCTACTTCACTGAGAGTGTTCTGGACTTCAGTTGATGTTGTGAATGGGTTCTTCTTCACCAAAGAAAGTATGCGGCGATCATCCACCACTGTTGTCATCCGTGGACGCCCAGGCCTTTTTGAGTTCCCAAGCTCACCAGTCAATTCCTTTTTTCTCAGAATGTACCCGACTGTTGATTTTGCTACTCCAAGCATGTCTGCTATCTCTCTGATGGATTTTTTCTTTTTTTTCAGCCTCAGGATGTTCTGCTTCACCTCAATTGAGAGTTCCTTAGACCGCATGTTGTCTGGTCACAGCAACAGCTTCCAAATGCAAAACCACACACCTGTAATCAACCCCAGACCTTTTAACTACTTCATTGATTACAGGTTAACGAGGGAGACGCCTTCAGAGTTAATTGCAGCCCTTAGAGTCCCTTGTCCAATTACTTTTGGTTCCTTGAAAAAGAGGAGGCTATGCATTACAGAGCTATGATTCCTAAACCCTTTCTCCGATTTGGATGTGAAATCTCTCATATTGCAGCTGGGAGTGTGCACTTTCAGCCCATGTTATATATAATTGTATTTCTGAACATGTTTTTGTAAACAGCTAAAATAACAAAACTTGTGTCACAGTCCAAATATTTTTGGCCCTGACTCTGTATATAGATATTTTTATATATATATATATATATATATATATATATATATATATATATATATATATATAGATAGATATATTATATATATATTATATATATATATATATGTTTATTTATACATGGTATATATATTCATTTTTAAAAATTCTTCAATTTGTGATTTAATCTTTTGAAGCAGAAAAAAGTAAATGAAATAAAAAATATAAATAAAAGTATATTTTTTTTATTTCATTTACTTTTTCCGTTTTAAAACATCAAATCACATAGATTGAAGAATTTATAAAAATTATATATATAATTTTTAAAAATTCTTCAATATATGTGATTTCATGTTTTGAAACAGAAAAGAATATATGAAATAAAAAAACACTTAGATTTATATTTTTCGTCTCATCTTTTTTTTCTGCTTCAAAACATTAAATCAGAAATTGAAGAATTTTTAAAAATATATATTCATAAGTATAACCATATAGTGTATATTAATTTTATATATTTTATATATATATATATATATATATATATATATATATATATATATATATATATATATATATATATATATATATATATATTCAACCGACAAATAAAAAAAAATTAATGACTTAAAAGAAACCCCACTAGAATACATTTAATTCTTCAATTTATTTGATTCACTGTTTGAAATGAGAAAAATAAAATATATTTTTTTGTTTTGAAAATTAAAACAAAATTAAGAATGAAATAAAAACTATATATATCATTTATATGTAATTTTTACATTTTTTATTTTAATGTTTGAACAAGAAAAATGTGTGTGTGTGTGTGTATATATATATATATATATATATATATATATATATATATATATATATATATATATATATATACACACACACACATACACATATACATACATACATACACTGGGGTTTTTGGTTTTTTTTTCAAACATTAGATAAAAAAAGGAATTTAAATTGTAGATATTTTTATTATTGTTACAAAAGAATGAAAAAAAGTATGTATATATATTTTGACAGTAAATCATAAATTAAAGAATTAAAAAAGTATAAAATTATATTTTTTTATTTTTTCATTTTTATTTTTTTAAGATTTTTTTTAACTTTTATATAATGTGTGAAACAAAATTTTTTTTACTGTTTTTATTTCAAACATTACATTTATATCAAATAAATTGAATATATATATATATATATATATATATATATATATATATATATATATATATATATATATATATATATATATATATATATATATATACATACATATATATATATATATACATATATACATATGAGCAAAGAGAAGAAAAAAACCAGCTCACCCTTTCAGGAGATTAGAGTATCAGCCAAGAACGGTGCACGGACTTTTGGTAGTTAGACCTTACTACCACGAATTGCAGGGAGGAGGAGATAATCCAGCATCCAGTTCCAGAAATTTCTGGAACTGGATGCTGGATTATCTCCTCCTCCCTACATATACATATATATATATATATATATATATATATATATATACGCACTCGCAGATCAAACACAGCATAATTTAGTATAACCAGATTCCTAATGGTTATTATTATTTGACAATGTTTAACCCTCCAATTTTTCATTAATTTCTAACTTTACGTACTTAACACATGATGACAAAACCCAAGTCAGTTTTAATAAAAAGCCATTTTTAATTTTCTCAAAGAAAGCATATACAAAAGTTAGCTTCGCTTAATGAAAAACAGAAAAAAAAATATCAGCAACGTACATATGAATGGAATTGTTCACATGAACAGAAAAATAGAATTTGGCAAAATTTCACTTAAATGCAAGAAAACAAAAAATCTTATCCGAAGACATCTTTATTTAGGAAAAAAAAAAAGTAAGAAAAGTAGGTCAAAAATAGTTTAGATTTTTTTTTCTCAAATTTACAAAGTTTTTTTTTATTATCTTAAGAAAAAGGCACAAGTTACCATAAAATAGGAATTATTATATGCTCAGCATACAATGAAAGGGAAACAATAAAATAGCCCCCCAAAAATAATATTAGTCGTAAACTATAAGTAATAACGGGAGAGGTTTTTAGTGTCTTAGCTTAGGTGGGAAGACTCTGGTCCCTGGTAATCTGTATGGAACGGAAGAATTATCAAAATATATTGTTTGGAGTTAATAAATAATTAACAATGATAATTTTTTTTTAAAACAATTACGCAACTAGAAGTGATTGTTATTATTATACATTTTCTGGTCGGACTTGCGTGTTTCTATTTTGTGCTTTTCTCCGTTTTTCTCCCCCCAAAAAAAGAAAAAATTACCAATTTTCTTCCCCGTATTATATTTTCTCCCTGTTCTACAGTTTTTATTTCAATGAATAAATCATTAATCACTTCTAAAATATATGGCACATAAATATATTTATATATATATTTAACAGATCTCAAAAAAAACGAACAAAAAAAAACTATGAAGGACATAAAAAATAAAAGTTAATTACAACCAAACATTTTGCTTAAAATTTCACCAAAATAGATAAAGTGTAGTCCAAGCCTGAGACACAATGACGTGACCATGGAAAAAAAGAAAAAGGGGGGGGGGTGGGGTAAGGGGGGTTTGGCCCATGTGGCAAAATTTTCAAAAAAAATGTTTATTTTTTTCAATTGGAATTGTATTGGTTTCTGAAAATTCTATTGCGTTAGTTCCGGAGAAGAGCAATGGAACTGTGTAAAGTTGACTACAGATTGGCCCTCTACCCCAGCGCTTCACAAATTGGGATCGTTAACTGGGTGAACTGGTCGTATCGCTTGGTCTGTATCTCACGTTCTGGTAAACATCAAAACCTTAGAGTTGTGCCCAGTCCGCACGCAAAAATATCTGGTCCATCCTTCACGGTTGGTCATGCCGGAGACAAAAAGTCAACGTTTTTCAAAAATGCTCAAGAAAAGTCTGACGGAAATGCTCTCAGCTTTTTAAGAGATGTTCTCATGTTATTTTTAGAGTATTTTTGTTTTCAGCAGGCACTTATATAACAACTGGAACAGCGCCTCCTACCTGTACATTCTGTCTATAGTGCACATGTCTTGGAAGACTTCATGACAACCAGACATATCTATGGCATAAGAGTCCTCAGTTTTGAGAATTGGAAAGTTCCTTTAAGGCCTTGTTAGGGTTGTGTAGACTGGCTGATCCCAGTTGGAGTTGGGACTGTGGGAAGGAGGAATGGACAAGCTGTTGAGGATTGGAGTGGCGTAAGGGCGCCGAGAGGAATGGAAGTAAGGATACTGGTACAAACTGGAGGGGTAACTGGAGTAAGGGCTATAGTAATTGGAACTTGGGAGGTCTGTGTAGTCACATTGGGAGCTGGAGAAAGGACTGGGTAATGTGGAAGTCGACACAGTGGTGGCACAAGCCTGGGAACTGTAGGAGTTGTAGTCAGAATGAGTAGGAGATCCATGAGATTGGTCACTGTAATGACTGGGACTCAACTGCTCCGTCTTGATGTGAGGTCTTTGTTGACCAGACTCGGAAGATGAGGTTGAATTTGAAGGACTTTTATGGGACCAAACAGATGCCTGTGGGGTACTGGCTGGGTGGGCATACGGTGCAGCGTAAGGCGGTCCAGTAGGATTCTGCCCATGGTCGGCTGAAAGAGCCCCATGGCCATTAAGAGGCAAGTACTGGTCAAATTCATGGACATCGAAGGTCTCAATGTTGTTGATGACCTCACTGCTCAACTCGTTAATGTCCACATTACTGAAGTCAATGTTCTGACGTCCGTTGTCCATCAACCTCCGGCCTTCATGTTTCAGCTCTTGTTTTCCACCATGGTGTAGGTCAGTTTTGGGGGTAGTTGGTGGCGTTGGAGGTCCATGATTTTGACCTAGAAGAACAAGAGAAGAGGGAAACGTTATTCTATTATGATATATTGTATACTTTCTTTCTGTATAAAGTTAAGGTCATGCTTTAAGAAAGAAATTTTGGATGCATTCAGAAAGTCGGTTTTTGGAAATCTTTGCCTCCTGAGTTGTGCCTACAATGGTTCAAAAACCTATAATGGAGGGATGTCTACCTCCATAAATAAAATGTACTCCGTATCGCCTCAGCCATCTTATGTGTATAAAGTTAAGTTTCTGCTTTAAGTAAGAATTCTTGGACGCATCCAGAGAATCTGTTTCTGGAAACCTTTGCTTCCTGGGTTTGTGTCTAGAACGGTTCAAAAACCTATAATGGAAGGGATGTCTACCTCCAAAAATAAAATGTACTCAGTATCATCTCAGCCATGTTATTGTTACGTCACCACTGGAGTCCGCTCCAGTGACTTCTGCTCCGATCGCCAGGCGACGCCGTGTTCCTGCCGTGGATGGTGCAGGTGATGGGAGAGGAGTCGATGCCAGAGGCACCGGTGGGCGCAGGCTCCGATCATCCACTGGGCTGTGTTATCTTGGGATCTGCAGTACCACTGGCTGACTGTGGGTGGCGTGTGTCTTCCAGCTGATGTTGCCAGCGTTCAGCTACAGCCAATGGGAAGACACCACACCCTTCTGAGCTCCCCTCCTGTCTGTTCACCTCTGCCAGAGATAGTTCTGATTTCCTGGCTCCTGATCCACCCTATTCTGTTTGGTGATTCCTGTGTGCTGACTTCTGCGTGTTTTCTGACTACCCTTCTGCCTGCTGTTTTTGTACCTCGCTGCCCGATCCGGATTTGACCTCTGCTACGTTTTCTGATTACGTCCTTGTCTGACGATTCTGTCCCTCTTCTGCTATTCCTGGTTTGACCCTGCCTGACGACTACTCTCATCGGACTGCAGCCTTCCACAGGTAGTGATCACTGGGGCCCTGTGTAATTCCAAATCCCTGTATAGGGGTTAAAGGGTTTCAGGGTTCTGGGGGTCCTGCTTGGTGAGTGGCTTCCCCCTAGTCTGTCCATTACATCCCACCTGAGTCTGTTGATCCAGGCAGGCGTTACATTTATGTGAATAAAGTAGACATCATGCTTCAAGAAAGAAATCTTGGGTATATATAGAGAATTTGTTTCTGGAGACCTTTGCATCTTGGGTTTGTGTCTAAAACGGTTCAAAAACCTATAATGGAGGGGATGTGTACCTCCAAAAATAAAATGTACTGAGTATTGCCTCAGCTATCTTATGTGTATAAAGTAGAGTTCATGCTGTAAGAAATAAATCTTGGATGCATCTAGACTGAGAATCTGTTTCTGGAAACCATTGCTTCCTGGGTTTGTATTTATAATAGTTCAAATACCTGTAAGGGAGGGATGTATACCTCCATAAATAAAATATACTTAGTATCGCCTCAGTTATCCTATGTGTATATAGATAAGTTCATGCTTTGAGAAAGCGATATTGGACACATCCAGAGAATCCGTTTCTGGAGACCTTTGCCTCCTGGGTTTGTATCTCTAATAGTTCAAAAACCTACAATGGAGGAACGTCTACCTCCAAAAATAAACTCAGAATCGCCTCAGCCACCTTATGTATATAAAATTAAGTTAATGCTTTAAGAAAGAAATCTTGGAAGCATGCAGAGAATCTCTTTTTGAAAACCTGTGCCTCCTGGGTTTGTGTCTATAATAGTTCAAATACTTATAATGGAGGGGATGTCTACCTCCAAAAATAAAATGTACTCAGTATCTCCTCAGCCATCTTATGTTTATAAAGTTAAGTTCATGCTTTAAGAAAGAAATCTTGGACTCATCTAGAGAATCTGTTTTGGGGAACCTTTGCTTCCTGGGTCTGTGTCTAGAACGGTTCAAAATCCTTTAATGGAGGGGATGTCTACCTTCAAAAATAAAATTACTCAATATCGCTTCAGCCATCTTATGTGTACAAAGTTAAGTTTATGCTTTAAGAAAATCTTGGACACATCCAGAGAATCTTTTTCTGGAAACCTTTGCCTCCTGGGTTTGTTGCCAAGCAAAAAAGAAAGCAAATCATTGTAGACAACTAATAGCTACAGGCACCGAGTATCTCATTTTTAGAAACAATCAACTAAAAATGGTCAAAAATATCCAAAAAGTCATTATCTGGTTATTGTAATGAGTCACGAAATGCCGCCATCTTCAAGTACATGGGTGCCACAGAACAAATTCTGGATTTATGAGGAGCACATTGACTTTAAAGGGGTGATCTAGTTTAGGAAAAACACCCTAAAAATGACACGGGGGTGGGGGAGTTTTCCAATTAGGAGCCTTTTTTGTAACCCAGAGTGGAGAGGGGTTGAGAAGAGTCTCCTACATATGTGCATTACATAGACAAACCAGTTACATTGAGGCTGTAATTCTTTATTTCACCTGCGGGGGCAGTGCAGGATAATTAAATACTATCTATCTACGTGGTGAAACCTCATTACCTGCATGTTCTCCATGAAGATGACCGTCTCCCATTCCAGAGTCGGACTTGTACATTTGGGAACCAGGGTGGTGGCCCAATTCAGCCCCAGAATCGGAGTCGCTTTGCCCGGCTTTGACGCTCTTCCTCCGGCGTGGCTGATATTTATAATCTGGGTGATCCTTCTTGTGTTGCACTCTGAGCCGCTCGGCCTCCTCTACAAAGGGACGCTTCTCGCTTTCGCTTAGTAAACTGTAGAGGGGGGGGAAATAAAAGACCAAAGTCAGAGCCCGAATATATACAGTAGTATATGTTCCTGGAGCGTAAAGGAAGAACCAGTATGAAGAGCCGCGGCCAACAACCGGTAGACCTCCAACTGATCGGACATTACAAGTCCTACCACGCTCTATTAGCCCGAGGCTGTCAGGGCATTCTGGGAGTTATAGTTTCCCAATAATTGGAACAACCACCGAGTAAGTGGTCAACAACAGTTCGAGAGTGCGATAACCCTTCAAAAAGTATTCCCAGCTCCAAAATTAAGGTAACAATATTGATCCGACCAACCAATTACCAATAAAGTTGGTTGGGGTTCACCATTTCTCAAATTTGGGCATTAACTTCACTGGGAATTTTTTGGGGGGCACTGAGATAATTTAATACAACGTAAAAGTAGTCAAATTAATGGCATTTATTAAAAAAAAAGAGCAATTTTAAAAACTCTAACTTTTGTCTATTTTTTCCAAAACGTTTTTTTTTTCTTCCAACATTAAAATTTCAAATTCCTTCAACAGCCGAAAACTTTTTATTTCGAGGCTTCTGTTAAAAAGCAGACAGGAAAATAGTTTGTGGTTTTGCCTTTGGGATCAAGTCATTGTTTTTGTCTCTCGGAGACCGCCTCTTTTTTTTTTTTTGACTGCTCGGAATATAATCCTGCTTTTCCCACTGCGGCTAAAATTTATATATATATTATATATATATATATATATATATATATATATATATATATATATATATATATATATATATATATATATATATATATATATATATAGTTATATATAAATATATATATATATAGTTATATATATATATATATATCATCCATGCTTAAAGGCCGGTAAGGGGGAAAAATCTCATCCATAAAAAAATATTATAATTATATATAATATATATATATATATATATATATATATATATATATATATATATATATATATATATATATATATATATATATATATATATATATATATTATATATAATTATAATATTTTTTTATGGATGAGATTTTTCCCCCTTACCGGCCTTTAAGCATGGATGATATATATATATATATATATAACTATATTTATGGATTACCTTCTTTATCAGTGTTTTTTATGCTCAGCTGATATACTGTTTTGATATCCGTTTTGTATATGAATTTTTCATTTTTGTGTTGTTTTCCCCCTTTTTGGATCGATCATAGCCATAACTCATAGTTATATGCAAATAAAAATATATTAAACCCCTCGCAATTTATTATGTTCCTCCAGTCACATAGGAACATAATCCCATCTTTGTGATGGGGTGTAGGTGTGTGTGGGGGGGGGGAGGGGGTTACCCATTTCCAAATCAGGCCTTCAAGAGTTAACTCATAACATACCGGTCACTTTTCCTCCCCACTTCCTCCCCCCTCATACATTAATTAAAAGGTGCAATAAAAACTTTTAAAAAAAGAGCAAGTTTTTCTATAACTCCAGTGATTGCCCTGATGGGCACAGTCACTAAATATTTATTTTGGATCCCTTGGAAGGAAAGCAAGGAAATTCAGGAGAGGAGAAGTTAACTCTATCCTAACCGCAGATAAATAAGGTGCATCAATTCTACTTTTATTTTTTTTTTAGTCTTTAATTAATTTGTTATAATACCGATAACTAATTTATTTTTCACTTTTTTAAAAAAAAATATATATTTTCTATAAATAATTATTTACTTTTTTTATAAATAGTTTCCCTTTTTTAAAAAATGATTTCTATAAATATTTAAAAAAATAAATTCTATAAATTGTTCACCTTTTGTTTATAAATCAGTTTTCACTTTTTAGAGTTTTCTATAAATAATTTCACATTTTTTTATTCCATTTTCTATAAATAATATTTCATTTTTTCTTCATTTTTTTAAAATAATATTTCACATTTTTTTTCCATTTTCTATAAATAATTTTTCACACTTTTTTCACAATTTCTATAAATAATTTTTAACTTTTTTCAATTTTCTCACATTCTCAAATTATTCACAATTTTTTTTCAATGTTCAATAAATAATTGTTCACATTTTTTATTTTTCTATAAATAATTGTTCACATATTTTTCCATTTTCTATAATTTTTCCAAAATGTCTATAATTTTTCATATTTTTATTTCCATAATTAATTTTTCACAGATTTTTTTCCCATTTTCTATAAATAATTTTTCATTTTTTTTAAATTTCTGTTAAGAATTTTTCACATTTTACTATAAATAATTTTTTCACATTTTTTTACAAATAATTTTCTGCATTTTTTTTTTTTATTTTATAAAAGCACATCCGTGGACCCAGTACAGGCCGAACAGATAAAAATGACGACACTAGACATGTCCATTCCACACCTTCAAGACGGGAAATGGTTAAAATCTGTTTGGTTAAAAGGTTAGAGGTATATTATTGCCACTTTATCTCTTCTTCCCCGTAAACACACACTTAATATATCAAATATTTAAAACATGGTTCCTGCTAATTAGCGATGATATTATTTTTATTATTATTAATAATAATAATAATAATAATAATGAAAAATTATATTGTATTATTATTCTTATTCATAACAATAATAATAATAATAATTGCAATAATAAATATAATAATAATAATAATAATAATAATAATAACATCTAAAAATAATCAACCTGAAAATAATCAGTAAATGTATTTACAGGATCCAAAAGGAGATAAACGTCACTCATAGGGTTAACGTCACTCACAGTCTTTGGTCAGAATGATGCAAAATTAGGAAATGGAACAGTTACATTGTGGACGTGTCTGTGTCAAAAATATTGAACATGACGGATCATTATATGGGGGGCGGGAGGGTCGTTTTTGGCAATTAAAATGTATTTATTCCTTTTTATAAATTCATAACCACAGAGAAGCCGTTTGCTAAATACCCGGGGACACGAGGCATTAACCCCGGCGCTGCTGCAGGGGCTTCAGTAAGTTACTCTACTTTGGAGAATGGTTTACATACAGCAAACAGAAAGCCTAAACTAATGCAATTTTTGGGGGGAAGTGGGGGAGGGGGGCTTTTTTTTTCTTCTTTTGATGCAACTTTTTAATTTTTTTTTCAAATTGGTCAAGTTGTATTATGGCTGCTTTTTAGCATCCGTACTGCGGACACGTCCCGCAACATGTAGTAATCAAAGTTCTGCTCAGTAGAACCATTATGTAGGGGGTAGGGGGGCTAAAAAAAAGATAAAAGGCACCAAAATTTGTCCATAATATGACCTTGTACACTCCCTCTCCCCTAAACACGCTCCCATAACAGCAAGGGACCCCCATCATGGAGCCTTGTCCCAACTCCAAGTGACCCCCCATCATGGAGCCTTGTCCCAACTCCAAGTGACCCCCCATCATGGAGCCTTGTCCCAACTGCAAATGAACCCCATCATGGAGCCTTGTACCAATTCCAACTGACCCCAATAATGGAGCCTTGTGCCAATTCCAAGTGACCCCCATCATGGAGCCTTGTCCCAACTCCAAGTGACCCCATCATGGAGCCCTGTGCCAACTCCAAGTGACCCCCATCATGGAGCCTTGTCCCAATTCCAAGTGACCCCCATCATGGAGCCTTATCCTAACTCCAAGTGACCCCCATCATGGAGCCTTGTCCCAATTCCAAGTGACCCCCATCATGGAGCCTTGTCCCAACTCCAAGTGACCCCCATCATGGAGCCTTATCCCAACTCCAAGTGACCCCCATCATGGAGCCTTGTCCCAACTCCAAGTGACCCCCATCATGGAGCCTTATCCCAACTCCAAGTGACCCCCATCATGGAGCCTTATCCCAACTCCAAGTGACCCCAATCATGGAGCCTTGTCCCAATTCCAAGTGACCCTCATTATGGAGACTTGTCTCAACTCCAAGTGACCCCCATCATGGAGCCTTGTCCCAACTCCAAGTGACCCCATCATGGAGCATTGTGCCAACTCCAAGTGACCCCCATCATGGAGCCTTGTCCCAATTCCAAGTGACCCCCATCATAGAGCCTTGTCCCAATTCCAATTGACCCCAATCATGGAGCCTTGTCCCAATTCCAATTGACCCCAATCATGGAGCCTTGTCCCAATTCCAAGTGACCCCATCATGGAGCCCTGTGCCAACTCCAAGTGACCCCCATCATGGAGCCTTGTCCCAATTCCAAGTGACCCCCATCATGGAGCCTTATCCTAACTCCAAGTGACCCCCATCATGGAGCCTTGTCCCAATTCCAAGTGACCCCCATCATGGAGCCTTGTCCCAACTCCAAGTGACCCCCATCATGGAGCCTTATCCCAACTCCAAGTGACCCCCATCATGGAGCCTTGTCCCAACTCCAAGTGACCCCCATCATGGAGCCTTATCCCAACTCCAAGTGACCCCCATCATGGAGCCTTATCCCAACTCCAAGTGACCCCAATCATGGAGCCTTGTCCCAATTCCAAGTGACCCTCATTATGGAGACTTGTCTCAACTCCAAGTGACCCCCATCATGGAGCCTTGTCCCAACTCCAAGTGACCCCATCATGGAGCATTGTGCCAACTCCAAGTGACCCCCATCATGGAGCCTTGTCCCAATTCCAAGTGACCCCCATCATAGAGCCTTGTCCCAATTCCAATTGACCCCAATCATGGAGCCTTGTCCCAATTCCAATTGACCCCAATCATGGAGCCTTGTCCCAATTCCAAGTGACCCTCATTATGGAGACTTGTCTCAACTCCAAGTGACCCCCATCATGGAGCCTTGTCCCAACTCCAAGTGACCCCATCATGGAGCATTGTTTCAATTCCAAGTGACCCCCATCATAGAGCCTTGTCCCAATTCCAATTGACCCCAATCATGGAGCCTTGTCCCAATTCCAATTGACCCCAATCATGGAGCCTTGTCCCAATTCCAAGTGACCCTCATTATGGAGACTTGTCTCAACTCCAAGTGACCCCATCATGGAGCCTTGTCCCAACTCCAAGTGACCCCATCATGGAGCATTGTTTCAATTCCAAGTGACCCCAATCATGGAGCCTAGTGCTAAGGCTAAGTGACCCCCTCATGGAGTCTCGTCCCAAATGCAACTGAACCCCATCATGGAGCTTTGTCCTAACTCCAAGTGACCCTCATTATGGAGACTTGTCCCAACTCCAATTGCATTCTCCATGCTTATACCTCGGAGTTAACCCTTGCAGGACTGGACAGACAACACAGAGATCTTATCACCCATAATAAAATGTCCCATTTATCCACTACCCCCCCCCCCACACACACACGATTTTCCTCTATCCTACCATTGGAAGCCAATAATATTTTTGCACTGGGCTAAGCCCAGCGAGGGGCACAGGAGCGGCACTGTGCAGAGCGGAGAGCTCAACATCTGTTAATTACCATGTAAATCTGACCCCGGGACATTCATCAGGTTACACAACCGCCACTCACTGCGCGCTGACAACTCTGCTGCACTGCACCCAGTATAGGGGAGAGGCTGGCACCGCGCACCGGCTGCCCTGCTTTATACTTCAGCCTCTCTCATCCATTACTGTATGAGATAAATAGCAAACGGAAAATAAATATCTTGTGATTGCTGCATGGCAAGTTACAGCGCTGCGGAATATGTTGGCGCTATACAACAATGGGAAATAAAGCAAATACGGTCCTCAAATACGGCACTATTACAACGCTGCGGAATACGTGGGCGCTATACAAGAAATGGGAAATAAATAAAGCAAACACGGTCCTCAAATAGGGCACTATTACAACGCTGCGGAATACGTGGGCGCTATACAAGAAATGGGAAATAAATAATATGGCAATTTTGGAGGTCAATGGCATTTTTTGCCCCATGATAGTGGTCACTTGGCAGCATTAATGCCCGTCATCTATGGTTTATTTAGTCCAATGTGTCAGCTCTGCTCCATCTATATGGCGGCCAGTTTGGTTGCCCGAGAGGGTGGCATAGGCAGGAGCATTATGATGTGGACGCATATGTTGGCACAGATGGCACCGAATGGCCATTAATGGTCCTTAAACGTTCCAAATGAACATTTTCACGCCTCATCAATCATGATCTGTGCCGGTTTATGGTTATTGGTGACTCGTTGGATAGGCTACGATTTGGCACCAGGGTCGTGCCTGGGGGGATAAGAGGATACTCACCGCCAGAGTTTGCCCAGGGTCTTGCTGAGCTCGGCGTTGTGGAGATGCGGGTACTGGTCGGCCAACTTCCTTCTAGCTGCTTGTGCCCAAACCATAAACGCATTCATCGGTCTCTTGACATGGGGTTTGGCTTTGAGGGATCCAGATCCCCGGACCGGCATGGGCACCAAGCTCCAGTCATATCCTTTCAGCACCTGGGACACTGCCTCCCGGATACAGGCTGGGAACCGCTCATCCATGGGCCCCTCGGGGTCGTTCTTGTTGATGCCCCCAGGTCTGTGGGAATCGGATCCAGCCGGGGACAACGGAGAGTCGGAGTCGGAGTCGGAGACGTGTGACATGGAGCTGGCGGTGCCCGCGGGGCTGCAGGGCGCCTCAGGAGCCTGGTCCTGCTCAGAACTCATGTTCAACATCTGGGAGCCGGCAAACGGATCGGGCAAAAATAAAATAAAAAATCAGGGGTTTGCGCCAATCTGATCCGAGGGTCCACGTCAAAGGTCGGTGGCTATGCAACGCAATCCAGCCGCTACGCCCCAAAATCTAGGCTGGCGGGTTTAATGGATTCCCGTCTGGAGACCACTTATTGCACTCAGTGGCTGCGAAGGAGCAAAGACATTTCCAAAGGAGACGCCACCACCCAAATCCAGCGCTGCCTGCTCTGTACCATCTCCTGTGCTGCTTGCCAGCCCTGCAATATGTAGGGGAGCTGCCTCCTCCCATACAGCCTCATTGGCTTCTGCCAGGCCAGACCAGCCCTCTTAAAGGAGCCTGCAACTTTCCCCTTGCACTGGTTTCCCACGTGTAGTGTCTGCCTGTGTGTTGTGATTAGCAGGAGGATGGAGGAGAGGAGGAGGAGGAGGGTTAACACCTGTTAACCCATCATGCTCCAGAGAAATAAAGGGTTACAGGCGACTTGTAAATATTCAGCATGGTGAATGTGCATGTTCCGCAGATATGAATGTTTGTATGAGCGTCCACAGACGTAGCAGAGCTGAATTTGTCATCCGGCACAACTTGGTAAACAATGACGTGACAAACTCCTGGGGCACCGATTCATTATTTGCACTTTTCTTGTAGAATTCGTCGACGATTCTTCAAAAAATAGTTTACGAATTTTACAAAAAAAATCAAGAATATTTTTTATTATTATTTTTGAAACTTTTTTTTCGGGGGGGGGGGCAAAAGTTTCACTGAATTCTTGCAGAATTTGCACCGACAATTATAGATTTACAGAAAATTGAACATTGCGGCAAACTGTTTTAAAAAGTTGCAATTGAAGAATCACATGTAAAGTGCCATGGAATAATTGATGCTTTAATAATAATAATAATAATAATAATAATAATAATAAAAATAAATACAATAATAATAATAATAATAATTAAAATAACAATAATAATGATAATAAATAATAATAAATAAAATAACAATAATAATGATAATAAATAATAATAATAAAAGAATAATAATAATACTAATAATAATAAATAATAATATAATTATTATTATTATTTATTATTATTATAGCGCCATGAATTCCATGGCGCTTTACATGTGAAAGGGGTATACATAGTAGGGACAAGTACAATATTCATAAACAATACAAGACACAGACAGGTACAGCAGGATAGAGGTCCCTGCCCACGAAGGCTCACAGTCTACAAGAGATAGGTGAGGATACAGTAGGTGATACTAATAAATAATAATAATAATAATAATGATACTAATAAAAAATAAATATAATAATAAAAAATAAAATACCAATAATGATAATAAATAATAATAATAATAATAAATATAATAATAATTAATAATAATAAATAAATAAAATAATAATAATCAGCTGTGGACATCTGAAAAGCAAGAACCGAGGAAAAAAAACAAACAAAAACATAAAAAATTGATATACAAATAATGCGCAAATAAAAAAAAGGAAAACAAAAAACACCAAAAAATCAACGTGCAAATATGATGGTGAATGGGCCCTCTGGAGCCGGAGTGGCCAGTCGGGAATCTTTGTGGCATCTTGTGCCAAGAACTGAAAAGCCCTGGGGAATAGTATTATTAGTAATAGCAGATTATTAATTATTAATTAGTATTCATTATATTATTATTATTATTATTATTATTATAGAGACATTTATTCCATGGTGCTTTATATGTCAGAAAGGGCAACAAGGACAATACAGGGCACAGACTGGTCCAGAAGAAAGGACCCTATAGCGGTATGAGCAGGGCAGTACTGTACCATATGGCAGCACTATAGTTTATACCACGTCTATTTGTAAACAGGGAAACTGATACAATGGAGGCAGCAGCTCAGGTGTCGGAGGAGGAGGAGGAGGAGGAGGAGGAAGCCGCGGTGTGACTCTCAGGATAATGTTATTGTAGTGCCAGCAGAAGGTAACACTACCGGCCTAACAATGTCCCCGGAGCTGCGAGAAGCGTCGCCTTCATGTTGTTGTGATACAAAGAGTCTGCGGCTCCTGGATACAATGTTGCAGTCATTAGAACGTTCTATTCGCCCCTCCCCCTTTCATGGAGAGGAAGGCAGGGGGTTAACCCTTCGCATGCTGATAATTATGTCTAAAAAAAGAGAATGCGGAGGCTGTCAGGGCATGCTGGGACTTGTAGTTTTGCACCAGGTAGACCAGGGATGGACAAAGGCAGAATAAGGACAATATATGGGCCCTTTATAGTCCAATAATGTGCCTAGAACAGAAGTTTCTTACTGCTTTGGAGGTGTCATCACTAGTTACGAGTACTGAGCACCCGAGCATGGTAGTGCCCGCTCATCACTAGTTACCAGTACTGAGCACCCGAGCATGGTAGTGCCCGCTCATCACTAGTTACGAGTACGGAGCACCCGAGCATGGTAGTGCCCACTCATCACTAGTTACCAGTACTGAGCACCCGAGCATGGTAGTGCCCGCTCATCACTAGTTACCAGTACTGAGCACCCGAGCATGGTAGTGCCCGCTCATCACTAGTTACCAGTACTGAGCACCCGAGCATGGTAGTGCCCGCTCATCACTAGTTACCAGTACTGAGCACCCGAGCATGGTAGTGCCCGCTCATCACTAGTTACGAGTACTGAGCACCCGAGCATGGTAGTGCCCGCTCATCACTAGTTACCAGTACTGAGCACCCGAGCATGGTAGTGCCCGCTCATCACTAGTTACCAGTACTGAGCACCTGAGCATGGTAGTGCCCGCTCATCACTAGTTACCAGTACTGAGCACCCGAGCATGGTAGTGCCCGCTCATCACTAGTTACCAGTACTGAGCCCCCGAGCATGGTAGTGCCCGCTCATCACTAGTTACCAGTACTGAGCACCCGAGCATGGTAGTGCCCGCTCATCACTAGTTACCAGTACTGAGCACCCGAGCATGGTAGTGCCCGCTCATCACTAGTTACAAGTACTGAGCACCCGAGCATGGTAGTGCCCGCTCATCACTAGTTACAAGTACTGAGCACCCGAGCATGGTAGTGTCCACTCATCACTAGTTACCAGTACTGAGCACCCGAGCATGGTAGTGTCCGCTCATCACTAGTTACGAGTACTGAGCACCCGAGCATGGTAGTGCCCGCTCATCACTAGTTACCAGTACTGAGCCCCCGAGCATGGTAGTGCCCGCTCATCACTAGTTACCAGTACTGAGCCCCCGAGCATGGTAGTGCCCGCTCATCACTAGTTACGAGTACTGAGCACCCGAGCATGGTAGTGCCCGCTCATCACTAGTTACCAGTACTGAGCACCCGAGCATGGTAGTGCCCGCTCATCACTAGTTACTAGTACTGAGGCCCGAGCATGGTAGTGCCTGCTCATCACTAGTTACCAGTACTGAGCACCCGAGCATGGTAGTGCCCGCTCATCACTAGTTACCAGTACAGAGCACCTGAGCATGGTAGTGCCCGCTCATCACTAGTTACCAGTACAGAGCACCTGAGCATGGTAGTGCCCGCTCATCACTAGTTACCAGTACTGAGCCCCCGAGCATGGTAGTGCCCGCTCATCACTAGTTACCAGTACTGAGCCCCCGAGCATGGTAGTGCCCGCTCATCACTAGTTACCAGTACTGAGCCCCCGAGCATGGTAGTGCCTGCTCATCACTAGTTACCAGTACTGAGCCCCCGAGCATGGTAGTGCCTGCTCATCACTAGTTATGAGTACTGAGCACCCGAGCATGGTAGTGCCCGCTCATCACTAGTTACGAGTACAGAGCACCCGAGCATGGTAGTGCCCGCTCATCACTAGTTACGAGCACCCGAGCATGGTAGTGCCCACTCATCACTAGTTACGAGTACTGAGCACCCGAGCATGGTAGTGCCCGCTCATCACTAGTTACGAGTACTGAGCACCCGAGCATGGTAGTGCCCGCTCATCACTAGTTACCAGTACTGAGCACCCGAGCATGGTAGTGCCCGCTCATCACTAGTTACCAGTACTGAGCACCCGAGCATGGTAGTGCCCGCTCATCACTAGTTACCAGTACTGAGCACCCGAGCATGGTAGTGCCCGCTCATCACTAGTTACGAGTACTGACCACCCGAGCATGGTAGTGCCCGCTCATCACTAGTTACTAGTACTGAGCACCCGAGCATGGTAGTGCCCGCTCATCACTAGTTACCAGTACTGAGCACCCGAGCATGGTAGTGCCCGCTCATCACTAGTTATCAGTACTGAGCACCTGAGCATGATAGTGCCCGCTCATCACTAGTTACGAGTACAGAGCACCCGAGCATGGTAGTGCCCTCTCATCACTAGTTACGAGTACAGAGCACCCGAGCATGGTAGTGCCCGCTCATCACTAGTTACCAGTACAGAGCACCCGAGCATGGTAGTGCCCGCTCATCACTAGTTACGAGTACAGAGCACCTGAGCATGGTAGTGCCCGCTCATCACTAGTTACCAGTACAGAGCACCTGAGCATGGTAGTGCCCGCTCATCACTAGTTACCAGTACTGAGCCCCCGAGCATGGTAGTGCCTGCTCATCACTAGTTATGAGTACTGAGCACCCGAGCATGGTAGTGCCCGCTCATCACTAGTTACGAGTACAGAGCACCCGAGCATGGTAGTGCCCGCTCATCACTAGTTACGAGCACCCGAGCATGGTAGTGCCCACTCATCACTAGTTACGAGTACTGAGCACCCGAGCATGGTAGTGCCCGCTCATCACTAGTTACGAGTACTGAGCACCCGAGCATGGTAGTGCCCGCTCATCACTAGTTACCAGTACTGAGCACCCGAGCATGGTAGTGCCCGCTCATCACTAGTTACCAGTACTGAGCACCCGAGCATGGTAGTGCCCGCTCATCACTAGTTACCAGTACTGAGCACCCGAGCATGGTAGTGCCCGCTCATCACTAGTTACGAGTACTGACCACCCGAGCATGGTAGTGCCCGCTCATCACTAGTTACTAGTACTGAGCACCCGAGCATGGTAGTGCCCGCTCATCACTAGTTACCAGTACTGAGCACCCGAGCATGGTAGTGCCCGCTCATCACTAGTTACCAGTACTGAGCACCTGAGCATGGTAGTGCCCGCTCATCACTAGTTACGAGTACAGAGCACCCGAGCATGGTAGTGCCCTCTCATCACTAGTTACGAGTACAGAGCACCCGAGCATGGTAGTGCCCGCTCATCACTAGTTACCAGTACAGAGCACCCGAGCATGGTAGTGCCCGCTCATCACTAGTTACGAGCACCTGAGCATGGTAGTGCCCTCTCATCACTAGTTACGAGTACGGAGCACCCGAGCATGGTAGTGCCCGCTCATCACTAGTTACCAGTACTGAGCACCCAAGCATGGTAGTGCCTGCTCATCACTAGTTACCAGTACTGAGCACCCGAGCATGGTAGTGCCCGCTCATCACTAGTTACGAGTACGGAGCACCCGAGCATGGTAGTGCCCGCTCATCACTAGTTACCAGTACTGAGCACCCGAGCATGGTAGTGCCCACTCATCACTAGTTACCAGTACTGAGCACCCGAGCATGGTAGTGCCCACTCATCACTAGTTACCAGTACTGAGCACCCGAGCATGGTAGTGCCCGCTCATCACTAGTTACGAGTACGGAGCACCCGAGCATGGTAGTGCCCACTCATCACTAGTTACCAGTACTGAGCACCCGAGCATGGTAGTGCCCGCTCATCACTAGTTACGACTACGGAGCACCCGAGCATGGTAGTGCCCGCTCATCACTAGTTACCAGTACTGAGCACCCGAGCATGGTAGTGCCCGCTCATCACTAGTTACGAGTACAGAGCACCCGAGCATGGTAGTGCCCGCTCATCACTAGTTACAAGTACTGAGCACCCGAGCATGGTAGTGTCCGCTCATCACTAGTTACCAGTACTGAGCACCCGAGCATGGTAGTGCCCGCTCATCACTAGTTACCAGTACAGAGCACCCGAGCATGGTAGTGCCCGCTCATCACTAGTTACCAGTACTGAGCACCTGAGCATGGTAGTGCCCGCTCATCACTAGTTACCAGTACTGAGCACCTGAGCATGGTAGTGCCCGCTCATCACTAGTTACCAGTACTGAGCACCTGAGCATGGTAGTGCCTGCTCATCACTAGTTACCAGTACTGAGCACCTGAGCATGGTAGTGCCCGCTCATCACTAGTTACCAGTACTGAGCACCCGAGCATGGTAGTGCCCGCTCATCACTAGTTACCAGTACAGAGCACCCGAGCATGGTAGTGCCCGCTCATCACTAGTTACAAGTACTGAGCACCAGAGCATGGTAGTGCCCACTCATCACTAGTTACCAGTACTGAGCACCCGAGCATGGTAGTGCCCGCTCATCACTAGTTACCAGTACTGAGCACCCGAGCATGGTAGTGCCCGCTCATCACTAGTTACCAGTACTGAGCACCCGAGCATGGTAGTGCCCGCTCATCACTAGTTACCAGTACTGAGCACCCGAGCATGGTAGTGCCCGCTCATCACTAGTTACCAGTACTGAGCACCCGAGCATGTTAGTGCCCGCTCACCACTAGTTACCAGTACTGAGCACCCGAGCATGGTAGTGCCCACTCATCACTAGTTACGAGCACCCGAGCATGGTAGTGCCCACTCATCACTAGTTACCAGTACTGAGCACCCGAGCATGGTAGTGCTCACTCATCACTAGTTACCAGAACTGAGCACCCGAGCATGGTAGTGCCCACTCATCACTAGTTACCAGTACTGAGCACCCGAGCATGGTAGTGCCCGCTCATCACTAGTTACCAGTACTGAGCACCCGAGCATGGTAGTGCCCACTCATCACTAGTTACGAGCACCCGAGCATGGTAGTGCCCACTCATCACTAGTTACCAGTACTGAGCACCCGAGCATGGTAGTGCCCACTCATCACTAGTTACCAGTACTGAGCACCCGAGCATGGTAGTGCCCGCTCATCACTAGTTACCAGTACTGAGCACCCGAGCATGGTAGTGCCCGCTCATCACTAGTTACCAGTACTGAGCACCCGAGCATGGTAGTGCCCGCTCATCACTAGTTACCAGTACTGAGCACCCGAGCATAGTAGTGCCCGCTCATCACTAGTTACCAGTACTGAGGAGCCGAGCATGGTAGTGCCCGCTCATTACTAGTTACAAGTACTGAGCACCCGAGCATGGTAGTGCCCACTCATCACTAGTTACAAGTACTGAGCACCCGAGCATGGTAGTGCCCGCTCATCACTAGTTACCAGTACTGAGCACCCGAGCATAGTAGTGCCCGCTCATCACTAGTTACCAGTACTGAGGACCCGAGCATGGTAGTGCCCGCTCATTACTAGTTACAAGTACTGAGCACCCGAGCATGGTAGTGCCCACTCATCACTAGTTACAAGTACTGAGCACCCGAGCATGGTAGTGCCCGCTCATCACTAGTTACCAGTACTGAGCACCCGAGCATAGTAGTGCCCGCTCATCACTAGTTACCAGTACTGAGGACCCGAGCATGGTAGTGCCCGCTCATTACTAGTTACGAGTACTGAACACCCGAGCATGGTAGTGCCCGCTCATCACTAGTTACTAGTACTGCACAACACCCGAGCATGGTAGTGCCCGCTCATCACTAGTTACGAGAACTGAACACCTGAGCATGGTAGTGCCCGCTCATCACTAGTTACGAGTACTGAGCACCCGAGCATGGTAGTGCCCGCTCATCACTAGTTACGAGTACTGAACACCCGAGCATGGTAGTGCTCGCTCATCATTAGTTACGAGTACTAAGCACCCGAGCATGGTAGTGCCGCTCATCACTAGTTACGAGTACCGAGCACCCATGCATGGTAGTGCCCACTCATCACTAGTTACAAGTACTGAGCACCTGAGCATGGTAGTGCCCGCTCATCACTAGTTACGAGTACTGAGCACCCAAGCATGGTAGTGCCCACTCATCACTAGTTACGAGTACTGAGCACCTGAGCATGGTAGTGCCCGCTCATCACTAGTTACGAGCACCTGAGCATGGTAGTGTCCGCTCATCACTAGTTACGAGTACTGAGCACCCGAGCATGGTAGTGTCCGCTCATCACTAGTTACGAGTACTGAGCACCCGAGCATGGTAGTGCCCGCTCATCACTAGTTACGAGTACTGAGCACCCGAGCATGGTAGTGCTCACTCATCACTAGTTACGAGTACTGAGCACCCGAGCATGGTAGTGCCCGCTCATCACTAGTTACGAGCACCTGAGCATGGTAGTGTCCGCTCATCACTAGTTACGAGTACTGAGCACCTGAGCATGGTAATGCCCGCTCCTCACTAGTTACGAGTACTGAGTACCCGAGCATGGTAGTGCCCGCTCATCACTAGTTACGAGTACTGAGCACCCAAGCATGGTAGTGCCCGCTCCTCACTAGTTACGAGTACTGAGCACCCGAGCATGGTAGTGCCCGCTCATCACTAGTTACGAGTACTGAGCGCCTGAGCATGGTAGTGCCCGCTCATCACTAGTTACGAGCACCTGAGCATGGTAGTGCCCGCTCATCACTAGTTACGAGTACTGAGCCCCCGAGCATGGTAGTGTCCGCTCATCACTAGTTACGAGTACTGAGCACCCGAGCATGGTAGTGCCCGCTCATCACTAGTTACGAGTACTGAGCACCCGAGCATGGTAGTGCTCACTCATCACTAGTTACGAGTACTGAGCACCCGAGCATGGTAGTGCCCGCTCATCACTAGTTACGAGCACCTGAGAATGGTAGTGTCCGCTCATCACTAGTTACGAGTACTGAGCACCCGAGCATGGTAGTGCTCACTCATCACTAGTTACGAGTACTGAGCACCCGAGCATGGTAGTGCCCGCTCATCACTAGTTACGAGCACCTGAGCATGGTAGTGCCCGCTCATCACTAGTTACGAGCACCCGAGCATGGTAGTGCCCGCTCATCACTAGTTACGAGTACTGAGCACCTGAGCATGGTAGTGCCCACTCATCACTAGTTACGAGTACTGAGCACCTGAGCATGGTAGTGCCCGCTCATCACTAGTTACCAGTACTGAGCACCCGAGCATGGTAGTGTCCGCTCATCACTAGTTACCAGTACTGAGCACCTGAGCATGGTATTGCCCGCTCATCACTAGTTACCAGTACTGAGCACCTGAGCATGGTAGTGCCCGCTCATCACTAGTTACCAGTACTGAGCACCCGAGCATGGTAGTGCCCGCTCATCACTAGTTACCAGTACAGAGCACCTGAGCATGGTAGTGCCCGCTCATCACTAGTTACGAGTACGGAGCACCCGAGCATGGTAGAGCCCGCTCATCACTAGTTACCAGTACGGAGCACCCGAGCATGGTAGTGCCCACTCATCACTACTTGTTACCATGCTTGAAAGGGTTAAATAATACAAACCCAACATTATAAAGGCGACCATGAAGCCCAGGAGCTCTGCTGATCGGTGCGCTGGCCGGAACAGGTGCGAGAAGAACAGGTTGTAAAAGGGACTAGAACAACACCCTAATAATAGCAGTGATGATCGGTTGGTTTATTGGGGTGACCTGAAAACAACAGGACACAGGAAAACAGACAGCTGAGGGGTGTTCGCCTTTAAAAACACACACGCAGTACGGCACACAGAGGGTCCGCCACTAGTATGTCTGACACTATAACTCCCAGCAGGTCCTGGCAGCTGAGCCCCATGATGGGCATTACTTTATACAGTGTATGAGACAATTGCTCAAATAGCAATCGCTCCATATATTAATATTACCAATATATAATCAACATATAATAGTGAATATATATATACATATGTATATATATATATATATATGTGTGTGTCTATATATATATATATATATATATATATATATATATATAAAATCACTATTACCAGAGTCTCTCCCATTAGCTGCAGGGGAAATCTGATAAAAACCTACAAGACTTGGTGAAATATTACCCTGAGATATGACCTTATCATCTGACGGCTCCTCATGGGGCGAGGAAAGAAAGACAAAAACTGCTAAAGTCATGATATTTGGGCAATCGCTCGAAAGACAATTCCCGAATACATCATGGATATGAGATGATTATGAGATAAGGAGCAGGAATGTCCAGTATAAGATGTAACTTTCCTTATCTCTCAGGCTGATATATACATAGCAAAACTACGTTTCAACAATTTCTTAAAGGAATTCTCCAGCAGGGACTATATAGATCATAGTACCCCCATCTGTCCAACTTGTGGGTGTGTGTCTCTTTAAATTATCCTTGAGAGAAATTCTAGATTTTCCAGAATCTATTGCTCATAAGGTTACAGTAATGATGACAGCAGCAGAGGATGAGTGGGATTAACTTGTTGGAGGCAGTGACTTGTCCACTCGTGGGATTATTTTGGTAAGGTTGGAACAGAGGGGAGTAGACTGTCACCATCCGAAGAAAAAAAAAAAATCAAAGTGCCACAGCAGCACAGAGGATTTCAGAAATCATGCCTTTCCAGTTCCAAGCAAAATGTTGTAGAGACTCTTTAGAATATACAAAAGGCATACTAATCATTCTAAAATTACCAATAAAAAAAAAAAAGTAAAATTGCAATTCTCCATTTGACCACTGGGGGCAGTCTTCCATTTCAATAAGAGCAGTGGCCTCACATTTGCAGGACTCCAGGCTGCGCCTGTGATCACTGGAGGCTGTCAGAGGAGAATGAATGATATGTATATGAATACATATATATATATGAATACATATATATATATATATATATATTTATATATATATATATATATATATATATATATATATATATAGATATATATAGACATATATATATGTGATCACATCTGTCATTGTAGCATCACTATTTAGGAGGAGGAGTGGAGGAGTTTAACCCTTTACTGCTCGCCAGAGAATAGAAATGGACAGGGCTAGATCTAGTAAAATGTGTGGCAGTGATATTTATAAGGGATCTGAAGGCACAAGAGTCTGTTGTCCATCTGTCTGATATTACGGTAAAATGGAGAGGAGCCATTTGGATGGTTTATATATAATCATGGAATAAAACATAAAGCTCCTGGGTAGACTATACTATTGCCTTGGAGACTTGTTTTTTGGAAATTATGCCCCTATACAACAATAAAAGATGTTTGTCATGACAGTTGTTTGCATGATTCCAATGTGTATACTAAAATACCCCCATACAATGCCCCATAGTACTTTCATACAGTGCAGACACTATTCTATCATTCAGTGCCCAAGTAATAATGGAATGTAATGCCCTAATACTGATCCAAATCAAATAACACAACCATATAATACATACATAGTATTGCCATATACTATATTACCTAAATAATACCACCTTTCAATGGCCAAATAATACTTCCACATACTAGCAGAGTAATACCTTCTTATACTGCTAAAAAGAAAGATATATTGCCATATAGTACGTAAATAATACCACCATTCAGTGCTTAACTAATACCACCACATATTACCAACGTAATACGATCATATCATGCTAAAAACAAAACTATATTGCCATATATTACATGAATAATACCACCAATCAGTGGCCATATAATACCACCAAATACTACCAAATTAATACCTTCATACAGTGCTACAAATAGAAAAATATATTGCCGTCATGTTACGTAAATAATACCACCAGTCACAGCCCAAATAATACTGCTACATACTACCAAACTAATACCTTCATATAGTGCTAAAAATAGAAATACAGTACAGATCAAAAGTTTGGACACACCTTCTCATTCAAAGAGTTTTCTTTATTTTCATGACTCTGAAAATTGTCGATTCACATTGAAGGCATCAAAACTATGAGTTAACACATGTGGAATGAAATACTTAACAAAGTGTGAAACAACTGAAAATATGTCTTATATTCTAGGTTCTTCACAGTAGTCACCTTTTCCTTTGATTACTGCTTTGCACACTCTTGGCATTCTCTTGATGAGCTTCAAGAGGTAGTCACCGGAAATGGTTTTCCAACAGTCTTGAAGGAGTTCCCAGAGATGCTTAGCACTTGTTGGCCCTTTTGCCTTCACTCTGCGGTCCATCTCGATTGGGTTCAGGTCTGGTGACTGTGGAGGCCAGGTCATCTGGCGTAGCACCCCATCACTCTCCTTCTTAGTCACATAGCCTTACACAGCCTGGAGGTGCATTTGGAGTCATTGTCCTGTTGAAAAATAAATGATGGTCCAACTAAACGCAAACCGGATGGAATAGCACGCCGCTGCAAGATGCTGTGGTAGCCATGCTGGTTCTGTATGCCTTCAATTTTGAATAAATCCCCAACAGTGTCACCAGTAAAGCCCCCCCACACCATCACATGTCCTCCACCATGCTTCACGGTGGGAACCAGCCATGTAGAGTCCATCCGTTCACCTTTTCTAAAAAGACACGGTGGTTGCATCCAATGATCTCAAATTTGGACTCATCAGAACAAAGCACAGATCTCCACTGGTCTAATGTCCATTCCTTGTGTTCTTTATCCCAAACAAGTCTCCTCTGCTTGTTGCCTGTCCTTATCAGTGGTTTCCTAGCAGCTATTTTACCATGAAGGCTGCTGCACAAAGTCTCCTCTTAACAGTTGTTCTAGAGATGAGAAGGTGTGTCCAAACTTTTGGTCTGTACTGTATATAGTTCCATCCTGTTACATAAATAATACCACTATTCAGAGCCCAAAAATTACCGCCAAACACTACTGAAGTAATACCTTCATATAGTGCTATAAACAAAGAAATATATTGCCATATATTATATAAATAATACCATCATTCAGAGACTAAATAATACCGCCACATACTATTGAAGTAATATCTTCATATGGTGCTAAAAAAAAGACATATATTGCCATATATTACATAAATATTACCACCATTCAGTAGCCAAATAATAGCACCAAATACTACCAAAGTAATACCGTCATACAGTGCTACAAATATATATATATTGCCGTCATGTTACGTAAATAATACCACCAGTCACAGCCCAAATAATACCGCCACATACTACCAAACTAATACCTTCATAAAGTGCGAAGAACAAAGAAATATATTGCCATATAATATGTAAATAATATCATCATTCAGGGCCCAAATAATGCCGCCACATACTGCCAAAGTAATACCTTCATATAGTGCTAAAAAACAGAAATATATATTATAGGATATATATTGCCATAAATTACCACCATTCAGTACACAAATAATACCGCCATACACTACTACATAATACCAATTACAATATCCACATAATTGTACCATATAATGCAACATAAAGCTGCCATATATTCCCTATACAAATACTGTAATAATACTACCACATTGGTAATGCCCAGAGAGAAGGTGCAGACTGGGCACCGCCACTGAGTAGATTTTTTTTTTGCAAAGGGGAGGGGCTGATTAAGGAATTGCTATTTAAGCAATTGTCTAACACAATGTATTGTTTTTTATTTCTCCAGACTTCCACCTATGTGTATACATAGGACTGTGCCGCCATACGTGGTGCCCCTGGCATAATGTGTTACGTCGGGGGATTTGGGCCGCATGGTAGCGGTATATTACACCCAGGTCTGGCTTGTGAAGTGGTTTTGCGGCCTGAAGGGTGTTAGTGGCAGATCTCCAAATCCCACCGCAGAGGGATCCATCTCGCTGCCAAGGAAAGCCTGGGTAAGCGGGCACCCCGGCCGCCGGCCCACGCAGGGTTAACCCTTGGTCAGGAACGTTCCGGTCACAGAAATCCTCGTAAATCCCATAGATTCCATGTTTACGTGAGGTTCAGACTCTAATCAGATCCGCTTCTCCTCTGATCAGCCTTGTTTATCCCCCATATGCAACATTTTTCTTCCTGCCATAAACATTTCCCGCTCAGACAGAAACATTTGCGTTCTGGAACGCCGCAGACTTGATCCGGGCGGATTTCCTAAGTCTCCGGGATTCATGTCGAGATGACGGAAAAAAAAAAAAGAAGTAGAAATTGTCCAAATTTTGATGAAAATCATGAACCTGCACCAGGAATATGAACATCTGTATGGAAAGCCCCTTTAAGTGTCATATTAGGGAGTTGCCTTATAAGAAATTGTCTCGTATGGTCAGAATCAATCACATTGGGACGGAGGAGGAGAAATATTGTCCCAATTTTGATGAAAAACATGAATATGAACACGGTTCATCCATATGTAAAACCCCTTTAAGTGTCATATTAGGGAGTTGTCTCATAAGCAATTGTCTCGTATGGTCAGACTCAATCCCATTAGGGCAGAGAAGAAGAAATTGTCCAAATTGTGATGAAAACCATGAACCTGCATCCCGAAAATAAACACAATTCAGCCATATGTAAATCCTCTTTAAGTGTCATATTAGGAAATTGTCTTATAAGCAATTGTCTCGTATGGTCGGAATCAATCCCATTAGGACGGAGGAGAAGAAATTGTCCAAATTTTGATGAAAACCATGAACCGGCACCAGGAATATGAACACGGTTCATCCGTATGTAAAGCCCCTTTAAGTGTCATATTAGGGAGTTGTCTTAAAAGCAATTGTCTCCTATGGTCGGAATCAATCCCATTAGGACGGAGGAGAAGAAATTTTCCCAATTTTGATGAAAAACATGACTATGAACATGGTTCATCCATATGTAAAGCCCCTTTAAGTGTCATATTAGGAAGTTGTCCTATAAGCAATTGCCTTGTATGGTCAGAATCAATCCCATTAGGACAAAGGAGAAAAAAATGTCCAAATTTTGAAAAAAAAAACATGAATATGAACACAGTTCATCCGTATGTAAAGCCCCTTTAAGTGTCATATTAGGGAGTTGTCTTATAAGCAATTGTCTCCTATGGTCGGAATCAATCACATTAGGACGGAGGAGAAGAAATTGTCCAAATTTTGAAGAAAAACATGAATATGAACACGGTTCATCCGTATGAAAAGCCTCTTTAAGTGTATTATTAGGGAGTTGTCTTATCAGCAATTGTCTCGTATGGTCGGAATCAATCCCATTAGGACGGAGAAGAAATTGTCCAAACTTTGATGAAAACCATGAACCTGCACCAGAAATATGAACACGGTTCATCCGTATGTAATGCCCCTTTAAGTGTCATGTTAGGGAGTTGTCATATAAGCAATTGTCTCGTATGGTTGGAATCAATCCCATTGGGTTGGAGAGGAAGAAATTGTCCAAATTTTGAGGGAAACTATGAACCTTCACCAGGAATATGAACACGGTTCATCCGTATGTAAAGCCCCTTGAAATGTCATATTAGGGAGTGTCTTATAAGCAATTGCCTTGTAGGGTCAGAATAAATCCCATTAGGACAGAGAGAGCAGGAAGCGATGGAATGAATTCCAGTACCCCGCCGCTGCCCTGCAGGCGATATCAGCAGGATACAAAAGCCATTTATATCATGAATTGCCTGGGGGGCCTAATTAGCACAGTATAGTCGGAAAAATGCTTAGAAAGCAATTCCATAGCCTAGACTCATGTATTAGGATCATAGAGATGGCAGAGAATAATACTTTCCATTAAAGATAAACTGATCACAGTGATCGACGCTGATAGAAAAAAATAAGAGTTCACTATTCCTACACTGCCTCCACTGGCCAAATGAGGTATTACACCTGAGGGTCCTCCAAGCCGAGAGACATATCTTTATAGCTGCTGTAACTGAAGAGAATCCTGAATCCTCTATTAACCCCCCCAAAAATCCCAAATGTCTGAGCCCAGCCCATTATAACAAATCTTAAGCCGAGGGACTCAAATCGGAGCCTCCAGGATTTCTGCACAATGTGTTTTCACCGGCTCTCTGCAGAAGCATGGGAACGGGCTCCCTGTGCTACAAGTTGGGAAGAGGGCCAAAACACTTAAAAATTCATTTTGTGTTTTGCTTCTCTTTTATTAAAACAGAAACATATTGGCCCGAGCATTAACTCCTAATACCAGATCTAATAGCCTGGAGGCATTCCTGCGCCTCCGACTCCTGCAGCGCCTCCCTACAATATAGTCTGCTCATTATTTGTTAACAACCATTTTAAGACGCCCTGATACCTTGTAAGTGTCTACACAAAGGTCCTACTGAGTGTACAAATACAGCGAGACATGGAAAGCAGAGGCGGCATTATAGCAGTTATATTCTTGTACATCGGAGCAGTATTATAGCAGTTATATTCTTGTACATCGGAGCAGTATTATAGTAGTTATATTCTTGTACATAGGAGCAGTATTATAGTAGTTATATTCTTGTACATAGGAGCAGTATTATAGCAGTTATATTCTTGTACATAGGAGCAGTATTATAGTAGTTATATTCTTGTACATAGGCGGCATTATAGCAGTTATATTCTTGTACATAGGAGCAGTATTATAGTAGTTATATTCTTGTACATAGGGGCAGTATTATAGTAGTTATATTCTTGTACATAGGGGCAGTATTATAGTAGTTATATTCTTGTACATAGGGGCAGTATTATAGTAGTTATATTCTTGTACATAGGGGGCAGTATTATAGTAGTTATAGTCTTGTACATAGGGGGCAGTATTATAGTAGTTATATTCTTGTACATAGAGGCAGTATTATAGTAGTTATATTCTTGTACATAGGGGGCAGTATTATAGTAGTTATATTCTTGTACATAGGGAGCAGTATTATAGTAGTTATATTCTTGTACATAGGGGTCAGTATTATAGTAGTTATATTCTTGTACATAGGGGCAGTATTATAGTAGTTATATTCTTGTACATAGGGGCAGTATTATAGTAGTTATATTCTTGTACATAGGGGGCAGTATTATAGTAGTTATATTCTTGTACATAGGGGGCAGTATTATAGTAGTTATATTCTTGTACATAGGGGGCAGTATTATAGTAGTTATATTCTTGTACATAGGGGCAGTATTATAGTAGTTATATTCTTGTACATAGGGGTCAGTATTATAGTAGTTATATTCTTGTACATAGGGGCAGTATTATAGTAGTTATATTCTTGTACATAGGGGCAGTATTATAGTAGTTATATTCTTGTACATAGGGGGCAGTATTATAGTAGTTATATTCTTGTACATAGGGGCAGTATTATAGTAGTTATATTCTTGTACATAGGGGGCAGTATTATAGTAGTTATATTCTTGTACATAGGGGCAGTATTATAGTAGTTATATTCTTGTACATAGGGGTCAGTATTATAGTAGTTATATTCTTGTACATAGGGGCAGTATTATAGTAGTTATATTCTTGTACATAGGGGCAGTATTGTAGTAGTTATATTCTTGTACATAGGGAGCAGTATTATAGTAGTTACATTCTTGTACATAGGGGCAGTATTATAGTAGTTATATTCTTGTACATAGGGGCAGTATTATAGTAGTTATATTCTTGTACATAGGGGGCAGTATTATAGTAGTTACATTCTTGTACATAGGGGCAGTATTATAGTAGTTATATTCTTGTACATAGGGGCAGTATTATAGTAGTTATATTCTTGTACATGGGGGCAGTATTATAGTAGTTATATTCTTGTACATAGGGGCAGTATTATAGTAGTTATATTCTTGTACATAGGGGGCAGTATTATAGTAGTTATATTCTTGTACATAGGGGCAGTATTATAGTAGGGAATAGAGAAGGCAGTAAATATACATGGAGGTTGGTGGTAATCATCAGTATTTCCCGGCCATTGTATTTCCCTCTCCTCTGAATTTGGTGTTGTATAGGCCACTGATCTTACAGATGTAGAATATTTCCTTCTTCTACGTAAACATGTGCGTCTTACACACCCTGATTTATTTGTGCCAAGAATTCTTACCTTGATGTCAGTGCGGGGAAGTCGTCACTGAGATAGGCTATCAGTAAAGAAGCCAACTGTGTAGCCAAGATCAATATTGGAAATATGTTGCTTACATCTTATTAAATATTAATGAAAAGTAAATAAAACAAAACGTCTTTAAGTTCTAAGAATATTCCTAAAATCTGCACTTTACTGTGTAGTTCTGATTTTTTTTTCTTTAAATGGTCAATATCATTATCCCTAAGAGTGCTCTGTGCTGTTTGCCTGCCGTCACCACTAGAGGGAGCCGAGGAGCTAACTGCATACAAATTATACATTGGACTTAATGATAAACCTGTACACAGTAAGCGCCCCTTAGTGGAGGCAGCTAGCAGTGTCTATGCAGATGATTTGGAGCTGTGTATCAGAGCAGATAGGTCACAAGTTGTCAAAAGAAATCCTAGATAGTAAAGAAGGATGACAACCTGGTTCCCTTTCTTCCTACTGGAGATAGATCCATGTAGGATAACACTTGGCTCTATCTATTGATTGCAGATAAAAAGTCATGAGAAACTCCCTGGATTTATTGAGTGGTCTGGATAAACGCCGAGAAAGAAGAGGGAGACGCCTGTGGAGACCGGAGCTGCGAAAACCACACCATGCGCCGGCCCTGTGCTGCGCTCACCACTGCGGGAACGAGGAGATTCTGGATTACAGGAAAGTTGTGTGAGTCCCAGTCCAGGGTCAGAGAGTGTCAGAGCGGTGCACGTGGCATACGGGGGATACAGGGGATATGGGGAATACAGGGGATACAGGAGATATGGGGAAAAAGGGTTTATAGCGGATACAGGGGATATGGGGGATTCGGGGGATACAGACGATACGGGGAATACAGGGGATACGGGGGATACAGGAGATATGGTTTATATGGGGGATACAGGGGATATGGTGGATACAGGGGTTATGGTGGTTACATGGGATACAGGAGATACGGGGGATTTGAGGGATAGAGGGGTTATGGGAGATACAGGGGCTATGGTGGATATAGGGGATATGGGAGATACAGGGGATATGGTGGATACAGGGGATTTGGTAGATACAGAGGATATGGGGGATACAGGGAATATTGGAGATACAGGGATATGATGGATACACGGAATACAGAGGATACAGGGGATATGGTGGATACAGGTAATACAGGGGATATGGGGGATATAAGGGAAACGGGATGTGGGGGATACAGGAGATACAGGGGATATGGGAGATACAGGGGATATGGTGGATATAGGGGATACGGGGAATACAGTAGATATGGAAGATACAGGGAATATGATGGATACAGGGAATACGGGGGATACAGGGGATAATAATAATAATAATAATTTTATTCATTTATATAGCGCTATTAATTCCACAGCACTTTACATACATTTGCAATACTGTCCCCATTGGGGCTCACAATCTAAAGTCCCTATCTGTATGTCTTTGGAGTGTGGGAGGAAACCGGAGTACCCGGAGGAAACCCACGCAAACACGGGGAGAACATACAAACTCCTTGCAGATGGTGTCCTTGGTGGGATTTGAACCCAGGACCCCAGCGCTGCAAGACTGCAGTGCTAACCACTGAGCCACCGTGCCGCCCGGATATGGTGGATACAGGGAATACAGGGGATACGGGTATACAGGGGATATGGGGGATATGGTGATACAGGTGATATGGGGAATACAGGGGATACGGGGCATTCAGGGGACACAGGAAAAAAGGGGATACAGGGGATACGGGAGACACGGAGGATGGAGGGGAAACGTTGTAAACATAAGCTATGTGCACCCAATAACACATCTATGACTGTAAGGAAAGTGACAACTCCAGACAAGCACATTATCGATCCCTCTATCTATCCCTCTATCCCTCTATCTATCTATCTATCCCTCTATCAAACTATCTATCTATCTATCCCTCTATCTATCTATCTATCTATCTATCTATCTATCTATCTATCTATCTATCTATCTATCTATCTATCTATCCCTCTATCTATCTATCTATCCCTCTATCAAACTATCTATCTATCTATCTATCTATCTATCTATCTATCTATCTATCTATCTATCTATCTATCTATCCCTCTATCCCTCTATCTATCCCTCTATCTATCTATCTATCTATCTATCTATCTATCTATCTATCTATCTATCTATCTATCTATCTATCTATCCCTCTATCTATCTATCTATCTATCTATCTATCTATCTATCTATCTA
>NC_134359.1:286531632-286541632 GCF_048569485.1 Anomaloglossus baeobatrachus | reverse complement strand
ATCTATCTATCTATCTATCTATCTATCCCTCTATCTATCTATCTATCTATCCCTCTATCTATCTATCCCTCTATCTATCTATCTATCTATCTATCTATCTATCCCTCTATCTATCTATCCCTCTATCTATCTATCTATCTATCTATCTATCTATCTATCTATCTATCTATCTATCTATCTATCTATCCCTCTATCTATCTATCTATCCCTCTATCTATCTATCCCTCTATCTATCTATCTATCTATCTATCTATCTATCTATCTATCTATCTATCCCTCTATCTATCTATCTATCTATCTATCTATCTATCTATCTATCTATCCCTCTATCTATCTATCTATCTATCCCTCTATCTATCTATCTATCTATCCCTCTATCTATCTATCTATCCCTCTATCTCTCTATCCCTCTATCTATCTATCTATCTATCTATCTATCCCTCTATCTATCTATCTATCTATCTATCCCTCTATCTATCTATCTATCTATCTATCTATCTATCTATCTATCTATCTATCTATCCCTCTATCTATCTATCTATCTATCTATCTATCCCTCTATCTATCTATCTATCTATCCCTCTATCTATCTATCTATCTATCTATCCCTCTATCTATCTATCCCTCTATCTATCTATCTATCTATCCCTCTATCTATCTATCTATCTATCTATCTATCTATCCCTCTATCTATCTATCTATCTATCCCTCTATCTATCTATCTATCTATCTATCCCTCTACTATCTATCCCTCTATCTTTCTATCTATCTATCCCTCTATCTATCTATCTATCTATCTATCCCTCTATCTATCTATCTATCTATCTATCCCTCTCTCTATCCCTCTCTCCCTGTATCTGTGTCGGCCGCCCCCCGCTGTCCTCGCTGTATATTCGGGGGCCTCCTTGCTGTACAGTAATACTAATGTCCCTTCTAGAAATGTTGGACGCATTTGATTTCAATTACAGCGGAACCTATAATTACAGAAACCTGCAAACAATTAAAAAGTAAATTCTATTTCTTGCGTTTTCTTTCCAGATTTTGTTGGGTAACTCTAAAAACACACAGAAATCCACAAAATGTACAAACTAAGAAATTGTTTACAGTTCCCTTAAACTGTTTGTTTAAATATGCAAATACTTGTGGGCAGGACGCACGATGTGGCGGCACAGAGACCGGCTGACGATCGGGTCTGGTGGCAGAAAATCCGGCAGAACAAAACTGGGATGATGGGGGGCAGATAGAGCAATCATTGGGGCTCAGGAGTGACGGGGCCACAGCGCATGTTAGCTGCATACTGGATTCCTGCATGGGGGGACGATAATGGACGATAAAGGGGATCACAGACACTTCTTCTTGTCCATTGAGCGACAAGTGATAAACTTGTTCATGGTGGACCCTAAACTTGCTCATGAGTGGAGCCTAAGATGCTCATGGGGGAGCCAACTTTGCTGATGGGTGGAGCCTAAACATTCTCATGGGTGGAGTTTTAACATGCTCATTGGTGGACCCTAAACTTGCTCATGGGTGGACCCTAAACTTGCTCAATGGTGGACCCTAAACTTGCTCATAGATGGACCCTAAATTTGCTCATGGGTGGACCCTAAACTTGCTCATGGGTGGACCCTAAACTTGCTCATAGATGGACCCTAAATTTGCTCATGGGTGGACCCTAAACATGCTCATGTTGGACCATAAACTTGCTCATGGGTGGACCCTACACGTGCTCAATGGTAGACCCTAAACTTGCTCATGGGTGGACCCTAAACCTGCTCATGGGTGGACCCTAAACTTGCTCAATGGTGGACCCTAAACCTGCTCATGGGTGGCCCCTAAACTTGCTCATGGGTGGACCCTAAACTTGCTGATAGGTGGGGCCTAAACTTGCTTATGGGCGGAGCCTTATCTTGGTCATGGGTTGAGCCTTAACATTCTCATGGGTGGAGCCTTAACTTGCTCATGGGTGGAGCCTATATTTTATATATGAGACCAACACAAAGAGGGCCACAGCTTATGTAGCTATAGATGGGGCATTTTGGCAATAACCCTGTAGCTGCAGGATCTATCTACGCTCATGGATTGTTTTTTTAGTCTGTCACCATGGAGACACATATCTCTGCATAGGCGCTGCATACAAAGATATGTATTTCTGGATATTCCTCGGCTGTGAGGGACCCTCCTTGCGCTCTTGCTATGGACATCATCAGACCCCTATATTCATGTATCAGTAATGTAATTAACGCCACACTTAATGGCGTCCAATACAGGATCTAATTAATAAATGATCAATAAGAGGCAGTGACTCCGAGTCCTCCAGGCCGGGCTGGGTATATCATTAACTAGGAAGACATCAAATACCATCGTTTTAGTGTCTTTAGGAGACAAAAGTGTCCTTGTTCTCAGGAGGTCAGACCCGTCTCATAAGCTGCTGACCCCGGGTCACCCAAGGATCTACTACGGTAAGATAAAAGGTGAAATGTTTAATAAGTGATAACCAAAGCAATACGGATACAACTGAGTACAGGCAGGATGAAATAAGTATTTGATACAATATAGAAGAACAGAACTTAATATTTGGTAGAAACCTTTGTTTGCAGTTATAGAGATCGGATGTTTCCGGTAGATCTTGACCAGGTTTGCACACACCACAGCAGGGATTTTGGCAACTCCTCCATACAAATCTTCTCCAGATCTTTCAGGTGACTCCTCCATACAGATCTTCTCCAGATCTTTCACGTCACTCCTCCATACAGATCTTCTCCAGATCTTTCACGTCACTCCTCCATACAGATCTTCTCCAGATCTTTCAGGTCACTCCTCCATACAGATCTTCTCCAGATCTTTCAGGTCACTCCTCCATACAGATCTTCTCCAGATCTTTCAGGTCACGCCTCCATACAGATCTTCTCCAGATCTTTCAGGTCACTCCTCCATACAGATCTTCTCCAGATCTTTCAGGTCACTCCTCCATACAGATCTTCTCCAGATCTTTCAGGCCACTCATCCATACAGATCTTCTCCAGATCTTTTAGGTCACTCCTCCATACAGATCTTCTCCAGATCTTTCAGGTCACTGCTCCATACTGATCTTCTCCATATCTTTCAGGCCACTCATCCATACAGATCTTCTCCAGATCTTTCAGGTCACTCCTCCATACAGATCTTCTCCAGATCTTTCAAATCATTCCTCCATACAGATATTCTCCAAATCTTTTAGGTCACTCCTCCATATAGATCTTCTCCAGATCTTTCAGGTCACTCCTCCATACAGATCTTCTCCAGATCTTTCAGGTCAGTCCTCCATATAGATCTTCTCCAGATATTTCAAGTCACTCCTCCATACATATCTTCTCCAGATCTTTCAGGTCACTCCTGCATATAGATCTTCTCCAGATCTTTCAGGTCACTCCTACATACAGATTTTCTCCAGATCTTTCATGTCACTCCTCCATACAGATGTTCTCCAGATCCTTCACGTTTCGGGGCTGTCGCGGGGCAACATTGACTTTAAGTTCCTCCAAAGATTTTTTATTGGGTTCAGGTCTGGAGTCTGGCTAAGGTACTCCAGGACCTTGAAATGTTTCTTACGGAGCTGCTTCTTAGTTGCCCTGGTTATGTGTGTTGGGTAATTGTCATGGTGGAAGACCCAGCCTCAACCCATCTTCAATGCTCTTACTGAGGGAAGGAGATTGTTGACCAAAATCTGGCGATACATGACCCCATTCGTCCTCCCTGCAATACAGTGCAGTCATCTTTTCTCCTCTGCAGAAAAGCACACCCAAACTATGATGTTTCCAATCCCATGCTTAATGGTTGGGATTGTACTCATCCATCTTTTTTCTCCAAATATGGTGAGTGGAGTTGATACCAAAAAGTTCCAATTTGGTCTCTTCTGACCACATAACCTTCTCCCATGCCTTCCAGATGGGTATTGGTCAACTTCAAATGGGCCTGGACGTGAGCAGAGGGACCTTGCTTGCCCTGCAGGATTATAATCCAGGATGACATAGTGTGTTACTTACAGTAATCTTTGACACTGTGATCCCAACTCTCTTCCCAACTCTCTTCAGGACATTGACCAGATCCTCCTGTTTAGTTCTGGGCTGATTCCTGACCTTTCTCAGAATCATCCTTACCCCACAAGGTGAGATCTTGCATGAAGGCCCAGACCGAGCAAGATTCACTGTCATCTTGTGTTTCTTTCATTTTCTAATAATTGCGCCAACAGTTGTTGCCTTCTCACCAAGCTGCTTGCCTATTGTCCTGTAGCCCATCCCAGCCTTGTGCAGGACTACAATTTTCTCCCTGGTGTTCTTAGCCAGCTCTTTGGTCTTGGCCATGGTGGAGAGGTTGGAGTGTGATTGATTGTCTGTGGACAGGGGTCTTATATGCAGGTAACTGGTTCAGACAGGTGCAATTAATACAGGTAATGAGTGCAGAGAAGGAGAAAAAAAATAACAGGTATGTGAGAGCCAGAGTTCTTGCTGGTTGGTCGGTGATAAAATACTTATTTCATGCAACAAAATGCAATCTATCTCATATATCTATTATTTCTTCTATATAGAAAAAAGACATTTCCAGACTGATACATTGTAACAAAGAATTAGCTTTGTTTACGACAACTGGAGAACCCCTTGTAGAGGGAGCTGACCCCTAAGTATGACATGTGATTACCAATAATATATTACTGTTAAGCAGGATACATGTTAATATTATTCCATGTGTTCTGCTGTGACTTGTAGTGCGGAGGTGGGAGGCACAGGACGCCTCCGCTGTTTCCCTGCAGAGCCATCATTTATATTATCGCTGGAGCAGCTGCACATCTGGACTTCCCTGCATTTAGCAGAGATTTGGGACTCCGCTCACAGATACATTGGCCGCGGTTTCTCTGTCTTTTGAGGCTTCTGGGGTTTTGACCTCCTGGAGTTGGGGGGACAGGATTAAAGCGACAGACCCCCATAATTTACAGCACTATGTACATATATGCTCAGCTTGTCTACCCGACAGTTAATCATCCTGATCCCCGCTGTACACAATGGGCTTAGCTAAGTCTGCTTGTGTCCTCAATGGGGAAAGTGGAGTTGAGGTTGCCAGACTCATAGGTGGCAGATTATATCCTGTGAGAACAAAAGGATCAGGCATATTGACATTCAATTTCTTTTTCCTGCTGTAAGACGAGAGTACGGAGACTACCGTACACATTAGATCAGGGGTGTCCCAGTTCCGGGAAGGAAATGTGGGGGCTTATACTGTATATAAGAGGCTATGTGGGGGCTCATACGTTATATAGGAGGCTATGTGGGGGCTCATACGTTATATAGGAGGCTATGTGGGGGCTCATACTTTATATAGGAGGCTATGTGGGGGCTCATACGTTATATAGGAGGCTATGTGGGGGCTCATACTTTATATAGGAGGCTATGTGGGGGCTCATACTGTATATCAGAGGCTATGTGAGGCTCATACTGTATATAGGAGGCTATGTGGGGGCTCATACTATATATAAGAGGCTATGTGGGGCTCATACTGTATATAGGAGGCTATGTGGGGGCTCATACTGTATATCAGAGGCTATGTGGGGCTCATACTGTATATAGGAGGCTATGTGGGGGCTCATACTGTATATAAGAGGCTATGTGGGGCTCATACTGTATATAGGAGGCTATGTGGGGGCTCATACTGTATATAGGAGGCTATGTGGGGGCTCATACTTTATATAGGAGGCTATGTGGGGGCTCATACTTTATATAGGAGACTATGTGGGGGCTCATACTGTATATAGGAGGCTATGTGGAGTTCATACTGTATATAGGAGGCTATGTGAGGGGCTCATACTTTATATAGGAGGCTATGTGGGGGCTCATACTGTATATAAGAGGCTATGTGGAGTTTAAGCTGTATATAGGCTATGTGGGGGCTCATACTTTATATAGGAGGCTATGTGGGGGCTCATACTGTATATAAGAGGCTATGTGGAGTTTAAGCTGTATATAGGCTATGTGGGGGCTCATACTTTATATAGGAGGCTATGTGGGGGCTCATACTGTATATAAGAGGCTAGATGGAGTTCATAGTTTATATAGGAGGCTATGTGGGGGCTCATAGTTTATATAGGAGACTACTTGGGGGCTCATACTGTATATAAGATGCTATGTGGGGGCTCGTCCGTTATATAGGAGGCCATGTGGGGGCTCATAGTTTATATAGGAGACTATGTGGGGGCTCATACTGTATATACGATGCTATGTAGGGCTCATACTTTATATAGAAGGCTATCTGGGGGCTCATACTGTATATAAGAGGCTATGTGGGGGCTCGTACGTTATATAGGAGGCCATGTGGGGATCATAATGTATTTAGGAAGCTATGTGAGGGCTCATAGTGTTTATAGAGAGGCTATGTGGCAGCGCATACTTTATGTAAGGGGCTCGGTGGGTGCGCATACTGTATATAGGGGATGTCAGCATTCTTAATTCTGTTCAATATTAAGTGATATAATTAATATAAAACATTGAGCAGAATTAATTTCAGCCTATTTGTTTGGCCTTCACACCAGTCACGATCTCTCATGTAACCCCTTGGGAAAAATTAATTGCCCACCCCTGGATTAGATGGTCCAATGGTCTCGCTGAAATTAATAGGTTTCGACCACTGGATCTACTTCGATTAGATTTCATTCCTATTGGTTCTTCTTAAAGGGGTTGTCCCATAAACCACATATATCCCTAGATGTATGATCCCTAGGGGTCTGACCACTGGGACGCCCACCGATCCCAAGAATAGGGGCCCAAAGTCACCTCTGTGGATGCAGCAATAGTGAGCATGTGCATGGGCACTCATGTGCATGGGCACTCATATGTATGGGCACTCATATGTATGGGCACTCATATGTATGGGCACTCATGTGTATGGGCACTCATGTGCATGGGCACTCATGTGTTTGGGCACTCATATGTATGGGCACTCATATGTATGGGCACTCATGTGTATGGGCACTCATGTGTATGGGCACTCATGTGTATGGGCACTCATATGTATGGGCACTCATGTGTATGGGCACTCATGTGTACAGGCACTCATGTGTTTGGGCACTCATGTGTATGGGCACTCATGTGTATGGGCACTCATATGTATGGGCACTCATGTGTATGGGCACTCATGTGTATGGGCAGGTTTCGTGCACTCACCTCGTGAGGTTCTTCCGAGATCTCTGGAGTAGATTCTCCGGCCATGGACTGATCCTGCGGCCGGGATCTGGGATCTGCCATGTACAAAGCTCACACTGCAGACTCCTCTTCCAGATCTTCTGCCTGTCTGAGCCGCCGGTGGCTTTTGCGCTGTATTTTCTCTGTCCATACAATGCACTATTATGTACCGCACTATGGAGAACAGTGTTACCTCCAGTATTGATGGGAGAAGTGCGGAACAATAGGCCATTTATAAATCATTAGTCTTACGATACCTGAGAGGAGCCGGGGACAGCAAGGTCGTGTATAGCAGCACAGAGAGCACGGCGTGCGGTATTCAGGGGGTACTCCCTGCTGATGGGGTACCTACAAATGGAGGAGCAATAGTGATATACCCTCTTGGATCGGCTGCAGCGGTCGGTGTGACATCACCACTGCAGGCAAACAATAGAGACTGGGGCAGTGGCAGGGGCTCAGCGCTGGACCCAGGAATGGGGATTTGGGCTCTTTTTTTTTTTTTACATCTGAGCCTAGGGCCAGACGTTTGGTGAAAGGTGGGTGACCTGCAGGAGGGGAACCAATTTCGCCCCAGGATTGGGCAGTAGTATTGGATTTATTGTGCAGTCATTTAATACAATCAGGCAGTAATGCCGCCATCCCCCTCCATAGACAATTTAGCACCGTAAAGCCGCCATATAGTGCAGAGCTGTGAGGTCACACACTGATGCCATATAGTGCAGGTAACACGCTTCCCCCGCACATCACTGTTCCCAAACCTCCAGCAATCGCCATGACAGGTGCCCCGACCACCACTGTGCCCCGACCCCCACGGTGCCCGACCTCCTCATATTCTAGTCCTGGGATGTGACCGCAGATGCCACATCTATCTGCATCATTACAGGAAAGCCGAGTGGTGACCCCCTCCGGTGTGTGTGGGGCAATCCATGCTGTAGGGGGCGCCACTGATACCCTGGCACCCAACACCTGTACCCACCATGGATATTAGGAGCACTGTATGGCAGTACATGAGCCCTGTATGGAAGTACTGAAGCACTATATATTAGTATTTGAGTACTGTATAGCAGTTTCTGATCACTATATGGCAGTTCTTGAACACTGTACGGTAGTACTTGTGCACTGTATAGCAGTGTCTAAGCACTATGTGGCAGTACTTGTGCACTTTATGGCAGTACTGTATAGTAGTACTTGTACTTGAGCATTCTATGGCAAAATTTGAGCACTTTGTGGTAGTACTTGAGACCTGTATGGCAGTATTTCAGCACACTATGGCATTATCTGATCATTATATGGTAGCACTTGAACATTGTATAGTAGTACTTGAGCACTGTATGGCAATTTTTGACCACTGTATGGTAGTACTTAAGCACTGTATGGCAGTATTTGAGCATTGTATTTCAGTAGCTGATCATTATATGGCAGTACTTAAGCGCTGCATGGCTGTAATTGAGCATTGTATGGCAGTAGCTTATTATTATTATATGGTAGTACTTGAACACTATATGGCAGTACTTGAGTAATACATTAGCACTGTATGGCAGAATTTGAGCATTGTATGGCAATACATGAAAACTGTATGGCAGTATTTGAGCACTGTATGTTAGTTCTTGAGCACTGTATGTCACTACATGAGCCTGAATGTAAGTACATAAGCACTGTATTTCAGCACAGTATGTTAGCAGTGTATGGTAGCGGGGACACGCCATAGTATTACAGTTGTATAGTCAGTATATAAAGCTTTCCCTGTGCAGAAGGCAGGGGTTTTGGTATACATAGGTGCCAGTCCACAGGGGGCACCTCCATCATACCACACTTTATGTATGTACACCCGGGGAATCGCCCATTGGATTTTCCGCACACACGGAGCTCATTCCACAGGGTCCTGATGGAAACAATATAAATTGTGATACAAAGGAGCAAACAAAGGGATCTGATCATGGCTGCTGGCTCGCACTCAACCACCTTGATGGTACGCTGGGCGCACCCTGGATGACATCATGTTCTGCAGAGCGCTGGACGGGAAAATGAGGCACATTGTTCCATGGAGAGGTCTCAGATGATGGACCATGACTGAGCGGGCACAGCGAGAGCCGGGCCGGGGGGCTGCCTTACTGGAACGGTCCGATGGGGCCACTCCGTGATTAGCGTTACATAGTTATTGGCAGATGACGGTGGGATTTGTGCCCACATAATGTACACAATGGGCACAGCGCACTGGACCACCAGGGCCGGAGCTGGATTTACCTGGATCCTTTCTTTACCCCCATCCCCAAAATTTGATCTCGGGCGACTGCGCCGAACCCTAAATCACAAAGGGCCGATTCATTATTACATCTGCGCCTTTTTGGGTGTTTTTTATTTGCATTTTTTTTTCCCCAAAAACATACAGATAGGTAATTTAGATTGTAAGCCCCAATGGGGACAGTGTTCTTGATGTATGTAAAGCGCTGCGGAATATGTTAGCGCTATATAAAAATAAAGATTTATTTTATTTTTTTTTATTATTTTTTAGTTTATTTTTTTTTTTTAATTGTTTTCCATTCGTGGCATTTTTTATATTTGTTTAGATTTTTAAAAAAATTAAAAAAAAAAAATCACAAAATTTGGCGCAAATATTGTCGAGTCCCTCCGGAGTCATTTTATCGACGCCTGGATTTTTTTTTTTTTTTTAGCAAATTTGCAACATTTTAATGAGACATGCAATTTTTTTGTGCTAAAAAAGTTGCATTTTTGTGACTTTTTGGGGCAAAAAAAAATAAAATAAATAACATGCTATGTTAAAATGTTGCAAAATT